>NW_021380961.1:632782-671383 GCF_001605985.2 Dendrobium catenatum | reverse complement strand
TATATATATATATATATATATATATATATATATATTATATATATATATATATATATATATATATATATATATAATATAAGCATATATATATATATATAATATATATATATTATATATATATATATTATATATATATATATATATAATATATATATATATATATATATATATATATATATATATTTAATTATTTTTACTCCCCTATATGTTATGCGGCATTAGTCACCCAATTACATACACTCTTATGTGACCAGACTCAAGAAATAGAAAATAAAAAAAATAAAAGTACAGACTCTTTTAATTGACATCCTATTTTACCCAGTCTTGAGCTTCCAGTAGCCTTGAGTACTATATAATTTACCTACAATGTTAGTGCTCACAAATAAAGAAATATCAAAAATATTCACTAAGAGAAAATAATAGTTAATTTAATAATATTTGTCATCATTAAAATCACAAACTAGGGATTCTAAATTACAACAAATCTTGGCTGCCCCAAGAAACTGGTCAGCTCATCCCATACACTCACCAAAACAAGATAGGTCGCTCATATGACTTCATAATGTGTATGAAATATGTCTCGCATGAGAGTCGACCCATGCTTATCAAAAAAATTTCAAATATCATTACACTCAAGCAACCAATAAAAATCTTTCTACATAAAAAATATAGAACATAGAATATTTTATTAGCTTAATTAAAAAACATATAATATATAATATTTTTTATAATAACTAACCTCAAACTCTCTGAAGCACATATTATGCACTTCATTTGGGATTTTCTTCCAAGAAATATAAGGAGCATCATACCTACTCTGTATGATTGTCCCATATTTTATGCATCAGCTGCTTTAATGGGGAAATCAATTAAAGTATTATAGTAATAAAATAATTTTAAGTAACTATTACATGAAGTTAAAAGAAATTATATTATTAATATAAATTATTGATTCATAATTAATTTTTTAAAAATCATTAAATATATTTACCTTCTATTTACTAATCATTTATTGATTCATTTTCATATGATGATACGTCTTCACTACTATCACATTCCTCATGACTTTCCCTATATTTAAATATACTTCCTCTAATTGCAACTCATTCTCATTAGTTATAATTTTATCGTTCACATAGTTAGAATGATCTTTAAGTTTAACAAAAGCTCTTCTTAATGTGTTTGTGGTATTGATATGGTTTTCTCAATGACTCTGCTGGGTTTGATCTTCATAACTATAAACCAATCTTGTTTGCCTCATAATTTATTCTAATAGTTAGCAAAATAGACTTGGCTTGCCTACATAATAATGATGAATGGGTCAAACTTTGTATATCTCTTACCCCACTTTACTTTTATTATACTGTAGAGAAGAAATACTCTTGTACCATATTTTTCATTGGATCAAACTAATTACATTTGAAAAGATACAAATTAATCCCATCACCTGGATATTTCAGCTGTAATACTTTTTATAATACCCCATAATACTCATAATCATCACCTATATGGGTGTTCCCTCTTACACAAAAACCAAAACTATCTATCTTCCTACCTTCACACTAAGATTTGGTCTAGAATTTGTAGCCATTAACCAAAAAAATGGCCAACATTTCACTAATCTATTCAATTCCCTAGCTAGATCTAGTAGTTATTGATCTTACAAATCACTGCCTTGAGTTTTAAGATAATTGGTTGATCAATTATTAGTAAACTAGTAGCATGTTTCTTGACTACTTTGTTAACTAATTAAAATAAATTAGTGCAATTGAATAGTCAAAATATATATCATATTCTTGAACCAATTTAGGAATTCAATTTCCACTATCTTTTGGACTTCTACTAATATTGATGTAGTCAAACCATTAATAAAACTCCTGTAAATTTTAAGTAGTTATGGTTTATGAGTAACAAATATATGAATGAGCTAACTCATACTTACTCGAGATATGTCTCAACTTTATCACAGTTAAGCAAAGTATACAATATGGCAGCTCTCATCTCCATATCAATCAAATAGTGTATGGTGCTAGCGCCTGTGGGCTCACCACTTCCATTGAATATAAATATATTTAAAGATTTAAATGAATTTATATGACCCAAATTTTTAGGTATAGTACTCCTAGGTTATTGTGATATTATGATGAAGTAATACAAGAAAAATTGGGTTGTCTCGTACATTGGATATGCTTCACAAATTGAACCTTCAAGATGTGCTTTATTCTTGGTAGTCTTCTTATGTTTATTTAAATACCTATTACAAGGATACATCCACTGATACTAAATAGGTCCACCAACTATAGCCTTATATGGTAAATGCATTGGTAGATGCTCCATAGAGTCAAAAAATACTGGAGAAAATATGTTCTCAAATTTACACAAAATAAAAGGAATATATTGCTCCATATAGATCAAGTGTTCCACATTCAATTTTGAGGAGCATAAATCCTTAAAGAAGATACTTAGCTCGATCAAGGACTTTAAAAATGAATCTGTTAAAAAATTGAAGGCAATTGGTAGTGGACATTGTATGAAAATATGATATTCATGATTTTTTAATCCAAATAATATCTCAAATCTTATGTAAACACATCTACAAAGATTGGAAGAATATTCATCAGGTATTATAGAGTTAGCACCCAATCACATACACACATCTGTACTCTAAAGTCAACGTGAATGGAGATTTTTGTTCGAGAAGTTTTCCATTTCCACCATCTTTTAACCCTAAAACTTTCCTCCAACAAATCTCCTTTAAGTACATCCTTACTTTTATATTGTCTTTGGATTTACCTTTGATGTCCATGATTGTATTATATATATTATCAAAAACATTTTTCTTTATATGCATCACATCCATGTTATGTCTGATCAATTTTTTTCTCCAATATAGTAAGGACCAAAAAAATACTTGCAATTTGTAATCATATTTTTTGGTCAAATTATGGTTGACACCATACCAGTCAATTTATAATCAGGTAATATTAGAGAATCAACTATCATTGGCATGAATCTTACTCTTTCAAAAATTTCCTCACTAGTTAATCTCGACGGAGAATCCAACATTACCATTTTATTTTTAGCATAGGCATCCTTATTTTTCCTAAAAGGGTGACATGTAGGTATGAACTTGAGGTGAATGTTGAACCAAGTGTCTTAACTCCATGCTTCTTGGTGAATGACTTTATAAATTCTATACAATTTGGATAAGTAACTGTTGACCTCATTTTTGTATGGGGTCTTTATAGGATCTTAAAATCAAATTCAAATCAATTCAAGCTTCAAACCCATTCAAACTTTAATCCAATCCAGTTAAGAGTCCAAATTTTGATCCAAACCTTGATTTTAAATTTGATCTAGCTCTAAACCTATCCAATCAGTTATGATCACCTAAATGATTATAAATGACTTGGATAATTCAATGTCACTCTTCCAAACTCAAAATCTAGATCAAATCCAAGAATCCAGACTCAAATCCTAAGTCCAAAGGCCCTTTTCTAAAGGCCTTTTCTAATGAATTTTTAGATACTTCAAAACTCATTCAAATGACCTTTGATCCAGAATCTATCACTTGTAAAGTGATAATACATGTCTCTAGAGGTAACCCTCAAAATTTGAGCCCATTCTGAGATCTCTAACCCCACAAACTTAATTGAAATCCAAAGGCTGTAAAATCTTCAAATATTTATAGCCTATGCCACTAGACCTGCCACTCGGTGGATCCTGACCTTGGAACTTCCTCCAAAGTCTCCAATCACTTCCAGACCCTTAACCTTGATATGTTGATCAATAAAATGCATTTTGTTTGACTCATTTCAGCCTCCGGTGCCTCATGAGGTCAAAATGACCAAATACCCCTTAGAGGTATGAATAGTCATTTTGGATCAAATGAGCTCCAAATTCAATGCAACTACTTCCAGCAAGTTTCAAATACCAAACCAAACCTGTTGGATCCATTCCCAGCCTCTGGTTCAACCTAGTTGAACAAGTCAACAAGGTTGACCTAAGAGGCCCATTAAGGGTCCAAATAGGAAATTTGATTGAAATGACTTATCTAAGCCATGGAACTGCTTCTATTAGTCTTAAAATGTTATTTCAAACTTGCTGAGCCTGATCCCAGATCCTGGGTCAACCTAGTTGACCAAATCAAATAAAATTAACCTAAATGCCCTTAATGGGCCCAATAGGCCCATTTGACCAAATCAAATTTTCCAGACCCAGAGACCACATTCAACAGACACCAAATGTCATTTCAACTTTGTTAGACCCTTACCAAATCAATAATTGACTAAGTCAACTAAGCTATGGTTGGTCAAATTTGACCTATATGACCTAATTCAATACATTCATTCAAACCAACCTATTCAAATCTTACCAAACATCTCAAACTCTTGAACACACCTCTAAATATATTTCAATCCCATTCAAACTCAATTGGAGTCAAATCAATTGGAATTTTGATTTAGTCAAACCCAAAACCATAGTCAAATTTCCACTTACATGATCCTATCTATTCAAACATCAACTTTCATGTTTTAAGTCCATCACTCCAACACTCATGTTACCCCCATATGCCACCTCACTTGTTGTTGACTAGCTGACTAGTCAACATAGTCAACAAACTCATTTAGCATGGCTTAAATGCCAAAATGGCTTGACTCAAGCTATGTCAAACCCCACCAAGTCACTCCACCATTAGTTTAACACCCCTCATTGCCATCTCATCGGTCCACCTTGACTTTGACTGGTCAAATAGTCAATTGAAGGCATTATGAATGGTCAAACCTGGTCAAGCTAGCTCAATTTACATCCTAGCCCATGCCAACTCATCTCTAGCAGGTTCTAACATACTTTAGAACATTCTTAGGGCCCACTTCAACCATTGGATCAACATCCAATGGCCTAGTTTAAATCTACATGCCCTAGAAGGAAAAAACACCCTTTCCACATAGGATGTACCCTTGTCATTGATTCCTACTTCCCCTACCAACTCCTTAGACACATGGCAGCTATCTGGAGTCCAGCCAAATGAATCTCGGCCCTCCATTCAATCTGGAATGGATTGAATAGGGCAAAAGAAGGGAATGAAGGATCATTCTATATCCTAGCCTTTCTCACCATTCAAGCCTTCTCCAAACCAGAGCTATTCTCTTCTTACTTTTTGGAAGTTCAATTTTCATCTCCCACGTCAAAACCCGACAGTTGGAGGCTACCGGCGATGAGTTCCCAACGAACCTATCTCAATCAGTTTCAAGGAGCTTTGTTGTTCGATCCAGGCGATACCAGCTCGTGGAGTCTTCTACAAATTGGAGCGTGGACAATCTACAACTGCAACTGAATCATTTTCCCATAAATCCAACGGTAAAAATCCTTGAAAACTATAGCCCTAGGTCAGTAGATAGGGTAAAATAGATTTATATTAAGCTCATTTTAAGCTAAATAAAATTTTCCCCATTATTTATGTTCATCTAGGCTGTCTAGGTTTAAAATTTCAAATTATTTCATGAATCCAATCGCCTGAACGAGCAAAAAAAAACCTCTTCTAGGGTGATCTCACGGCTTAGTCTAGGTGCACCATTCCTGGACTATTGATTGCTCGATCAATGGTCTAGATCAAGCCGTTCCGCACGTTGATCCGACGTGTATTGATCCCGCGGCTCGAGCTGTATTCTGGCTCGATCCTAGTTGCATGTTCAGAACCACGGGATGAGTCCTCCGTCCTTTGATCTCACTCAATCGAGATCGAATGGCGGGATCTGATCCGCACCGTCGGATCAAGTCTGCGGAGGATCGAACGATTGAAATTCATTGATGACTAGGTTAAGTAGGAAATCGCGTGGGTCCCATGTGTGGCAATCATGAGCAAATGATTGCCCCCTCCCCGTGATCATGCCAATCATTGGTTGTGCACCGCTGGCCCAGTAACGGTGCGCCATATGGCACCGCGGCAGCATTTGATTTAAAATGATCTAAACATTTTTTTCAAATAATTTTAATTTAAAAAATAAAATAATAATAATAATAATAATCAATTTTAATTCAAAAAGAAATATTTTATGTAATAAAATTATCATAAGATTAATTACTATAATTTAAAATTAATATTAATTTAAAATATTACTTTTATTTTAAATTATTTAAATATTAAATAAAAAAAATTTTAAAATTAGTATTTATTAAAAGATAATTACAAGTTTGGAGATATTCAAATATTTATTTTTAAATTATTAAAATATTTAAAAAATTTTAGTGCATCATATTTAAATACCATTTTGAGATTAAATATTTATTTTTTAATCACCTTACATTTTAAAAAGTTATACTTAATATAAGGCATATATAATTTATATCTTAATATTATATAACATAATAACAAAATTTGTTAAATTATTATATATTTTAAGAATTAAAAATACTTAGACTTAATTTATAACTGATTAATATATGTTTAATTACTAATTGTAATTTTAAATTAATGGTAAAACATTAATTAACTAAACTTAAAAATTCAAAGAATTCCATTTAAATTAACTTAGAATATAAATTAAAGTATAAACTTTCTAGAATTCTCAAATCATTGCCTTAATTTAAAATTAATTTTCAAATTATAAATTTTAGTTTACTTTAATAATTTGCATTATTTAAATATCTTAATATTTATTATTATTTAATAATACTATTTAATTATTTTTTAAAATTAATTATATTTGAAATAACTTGAAATATCCAGAGGATCTCTCAACACCTTAAAATTTAGCTTAATAATACCTTTTAACTATTTTAATTTTAAAAGATATATTTATATACTAGGCTTATATATATATTTATATATATTTATAAGTCTATTTTAAAATAGTATGATCTAAAATCTTGAAAGCTTGAGAGATCCCTTTGAATCTGTAACATAAATTAGACTTGTTTGAATAGAAATTTTTTTGGGGAATAATGATTTAATCATTGGATAACATATACTATTGCGTAATTATTCATTGATTAATCCATTTGCTTAATTAATCTTTAAGTTGATTTACATGCTAGGGTGTCACACACCACTGTGAGTCAGGTTACCTCCTGAGATATTTCAAGACTTGATTTGATTGTATTTTGATTTAAATGCTTTCTTCTATAGGGTTAGTTCCAAGACATGCTATCAAACCTGTCGAACCTAGTGACACGTAAGAGCCAAATAATTAATGCGATGTGTCTTAGCTAACTATACATCAACATTTGGGAAGAACTGACACACATCCTTTTGGCATAGATACATTCAACATACAAAAAAAAACTAGTGGTCATAAACCCTTGATCTAATACAACATTGATTTGACAGTTAAATCATCTATATAACTAGTAGGATATTAGCATAATCACTTTTATAGGTCTTGTTTTTCTTTTGATAAATTCGAAATAAATCAAATGCAAAATGATACAAACCGTTAACGATACACTTTATTTTTAATATTCAATCCACTCCTTAATCAATTCTACAATCCATTTAAAATAAAAATAAGTTTAAACTTACTATACAATAACTTAAACATTTAATTAATCTTATCACCTTAAGCTAACTTCTAAAGTAAAATTCACAAATGATAGTCTAAATAAAATTCTTAAATTTAAATTATTCTAGATAAACCATAAACTAAATAAATAATCAATAAAATCAAATTTGAATAATCCAATTCAACTCGTAATCAGTTTCTCTAAATCCCCTTAATCAAACTTTAATTAAATAAATACCTTAAGAATTTCATCATAATTCAAATATAATAATTAAAATTTAAGATCAACCATTTTTAATAACAAACCCAAAGAAATGTTAATTTTATTTTAAATCATTTTCTAAATAAAAACATTAATTAATTCATTAATTAAATAATTTCTTTACAATTCATTAAAAATACTAAATTAAATTCTAAAATTACACAAAAAATCAAGATAAAACTATAATAAAAAAAATAAAGAATCAATATTGAATTAAATAAGGAATTTCTAAATAAATTTGAAGTATGATTCATGTAATAATCCATAAATAACCCTTTTTCTATTAATAATTAATTAATAACAATAAATCCTAAATTCATTAAATTTATTTTAAACAAATAAAAATCCAACGTTTAATATGAAATTTAAATAAATTTATGAATGAATTTTCTAATTTATATTCGATTAATAAATCATTTATTCTTAATTAAATTCATGTAAACTCGATAAGTTCTTAAAATTCTAAATATTATAATAAATTCTTATAAATTAAATTTTGATTTTTTAACTAAGTTAATTTGATAATTTGATTGATTAAAATAATCAATCAAATTTGATTATTAATTTAGATTAAACGAATTAAGGCTTCTATGCCTAAAGCTTGATTCCTGTTTGAGTGTTTTAGGCATTTTTGATTTAAAGAGGCTTTCAAACACATAAATAACAAAAAGATCTCCTATATATTATGCACGACTCCTTTTAGGAAGGCACCAATACATTTGGATTTGGAGATCTTCAAATAAATATAACAATATACCTACCTTATACAACGTGCTAGATTCCTTCGGGAGGACACGTGGTATTGCATTTATAAGGTCCCTTTCTCTCTCTCTAAAAAAATCTTGAGGACTCTAAAATGAATACCTATCTTCCATATAAGACGGGTATTCATTTTGAAAGTCCTAGGAGTTATAAATTGATAACTTCCTGCACTTAGGGAGTTATCAATCTATAAGTTCTTTAAAACTAAATCAAATAACTCTAACATCTAAAAGTGAAATAATTTTAAAAGTCAAATACACATTACCTAAACTTCAATTAAATTCACATTTGTTCTTTAATAAATAAACTCTAATAATACACGCAATTCAAACAATAATTCTTATAGGACGTATCCAAGCCACACGACCTCTTTCACACACTTAGATGCTTGCTAGGACTACCAACTTTAGCCTAGGCTAGGTCGGTGGTTTGTTGTGGTTTGTTTGTGGGTGTCTTGCCTAGAGGGCACCCATGTGTGTTTGCTTACTTTTCTGCAATTCATAGCATGCATATTTATTTTTCTGTCAGTGCACCAGAGAGCGGAGTGAATAAAGTGAGGGTCGTGTACTTTACTTTTCTGTCTTAACTTTCCTGCATATATAACTGTTCACAATGCACTTATAGCATGCATAATTATATAAGTACTTTATTTTCCTGCTTTTATTTACCTGCAAAGTAGAATGCTCCTAGGAATTGATGTACTTGTAAAGAAAAATGTAAATCTTTATTTTCTTAGATCTGTTGTATATAGATTGAGTCTGTAAAGTGTCTGGAGTTTGTAAAAGAATTAAAAACAATTGCTTTTACGTATACAAATGGGGCTCCAAAAAGTAATATCCTCCCCCAGGAGGATGTTCCTTTTTGGAATTTCGTAGAAGACTTGGAGCTTGAAGACCATAAGCAGTTGTATTTAATTCTATTCTCTTATAGGCTGAGAACCCAGGTTTGTTGTTAGTGGGACCTGAACACCTTTACTTTACTGCAGACCCTGGGACGTAATCTATAAATTCTATATTAATAAAATCAGCTCTCTTTTATATATGCATTATTTCATACATCATCAGCATTTGTGTAGATTTTCAGTTTTTTTTAAGCAAATTATCCTGCATTTGGGTTAAATTCTTTAATCATTCCTTGATTGCTAGGATAGAGCTACCTTAAATCTTGCATTCATCGGTGATTTGTTGTGATTAGGATTGTTAGCTGGCAGCCCACTCTAGGCAGGTGGTAAGTCCATAATGTATACACCCTCTCTTTGCACATTTCTTCTAAATCAACTCTAAATCTTTCAAATCAAATGTTAAAAAATTATAATCTAAAGCCTGAGCATGAAAGTTTAGATTAGCCCAAATATTTAGTTAAATTTGTATATAATTTTGAAATTAATTAGCCTTCATTTAAATCAAGAGTATTCTCTTAGGAGATGTAACTAACTATAGGGGCTTGCCCCTATAGGGTGTCTAGATCCCATAATAATCTAAACCCTATCTTAGTTTCCTTTATAAGGTAGGGGAAAGATCTATGAAACATAGACATTGCTTTATCTATATTTTTAAAATTTATTTCCATAATCAAAGGATAGGTAGATAATTGATCTGCTCTCACAGGCAGGTCAAATATCTTCTATATTTGATAATGGAAATAAATTCATAATTCATTAGTCTAATCGGGTCGATGGGATAATATGTGAATCATTCTTTGGGATGATTTTTATATTCCCTATGCTACACCTTATTAGAAGAATGAATTATAGTTTTCTTTCCCTAAAATCAATAGAATGATATTAGTCTGCTCCTCGGGGTGGTATAATATTCGACTATGTGGATTTAATCGAAAGAAAATATTAAAATACAAATAAAGCAAAATCACGTGAGAACAATAGAGTATCCTCAGGAAAATTTTCTCACAGTAACTTGTTGGAATTATTCCAACATGAAAGCATATCGTATGTAGGAAAGTAACCAATTATCTAAAGTAATATTACCCTCATTATAAAGTTATTTTGTGGAGATATCATATGTACTTACTCCTTCATTCCATAATAAATTTAAATCATTGATTAAATGTTGCAAGAATATATCAATCTTTGCTTTTCGATTATGTGGCCCTAAAATAAGTAGTGTCAAAAACATGTAAGGTGCAGTCATACACATTCTAGAGGAATATTATAAAGGGTGAGTATCCCAAGCTAGCATTAGTAAGGTTAAGCAGACTAACTAAATGGAGTAAAACCATCTTCACATAAACCTAATCTTACATTTCTTAATTTTGTGGTAAAGGTAGGATGTGTATGAAGAAAGTAATTTTAGGCCTCTACTTCTTACAGATGTGTAATAACACCTTGTGAGATGTGTTTATTATGTCATCTCATATGTGCAGAAGATCTCATGAATGTATATTATCATTATAGTATTAAAATTATGGGTAAGTAAAAAAACTGACTAATCGGTACATCCATCATCTTTCTTTTTATCCCATACTTTATTTAAATCTTGATGTACTATAATGATGGCATGCAATCTCTGATAAATGATCTTTATAGTATAAAATGCATTCATTGACGCAATAATTTCTTTTTGTATAAGTCAAATCAAGTATGGAAACAAACTTTATATTTTGATATACATCTATAGGAATTATGTTATATGTCTTGTTAGTTTCCTTAAGCAGCCCAACAAATTGATTAAAACATTTACGGAGGATATTATATTATGTCTTGATTTTTAACATCTTTATAGCAACAGATAACTCTGAGTAAGTGGTGCAACCCTTCCAAAATGTTTGATGGTTAGCATGCAATAAATCATAAAAGTTTTATGTCTCCTTACTTGATGACTCTTCTATATATTGTTCAAATTGTGCCCCAATTGCATCATAAACTATCCTCAAAAGGTTTGATATTTTCTTCCTCATCTATATTAAAACTAGTAGATGGGACATGTCGAGAATGAAAATATGGCTCATACTCACCATAACTAGTCCATTACCAATATTATGTCGAGAAACTGCTACGATATAGATTAATAATTATGTCATATTCTATGAGGTGCACTTGATTTTAATGTTAAGAACATGACCAACAAAACATTCCATCTGAGATAAAACTAGGAAGTTGATAAGCTATCTGGATGAATAGATTCACCTCATTAATGAACTCATCTGATAATGATTTCAATTCTTGCACAAATTAGTCATACATACAACTTCTTTGATTTTTAATATCCATAATATGAAGAATTATGTCTACATATATTATGAAGATATTGTAGATTGGAGTGAAATTTATTGAAGGAAAATAGATTGAATTCAAATTGACAAACACTTAACTTAATGTTATGCTTCTCTTTTATTGACCAACATTTTTCACCATAAACCATTGCAAGTCTCACCACATCTTATAGAATTTTACCCTAAGTTTTAGGGGAATTTTATTTCACACAATAAGTACAATGCATCCCTACACTTTAACCATTTTGAATTCTACTAATAGTATCCACATCTAGTTAACCATAAACTCCCTCTCTAGTCTTATCAACAAGAAGAATATCATAAATAAAATGAATACACCATGGTACAATCTCTTGTAAGTGTCTATCGACAACATCCATGTCCAGAGAAAAAAATAAATGGTCTAACGGTAGAATAACTTATGGTTTTAGCGACTAAGGTGGTGAAAGATGGTGATGGAGCGGTGTTCAAGAAGGCAATGGAAGTCAGAGGTAATTCATGATAATGGGAGAAAAGCTGAGTAGGAATGTTACTGAAATGAGTAGGAAGAAGATTTCAAACAATATTAGGAGGAAAATAGGGCCTTTTCTAGTAGTAATGCTAGGAGAATTTCCATCAAAAATGCTTCTGGCAAAAATGTTGCTGGAAAAATTTAGTCATGTTTAAGTGAGCTGGTGGGTTTTCCACCGAAAGCTCTGCCAAAAATTTATGGCTTATTTTCTACCAGAAATTACCATTGGCTTTAGAAATATCGATGGTATTTCCGGCTGGTTTTCCACCAAAAATGTGTCCTTGGTTTATCTACAAAAGAACTCAACGGTAAGTGACCAGTGGAATATTCGTCGTTTACATAGATGCTACTACTGGCAGATATAATTTTGTTGGTATAGCTAGTTTTTTTGTAGTGTTTAAATGACCACTTTTTAGGAAGTATTTCCCCATAGTGGACAATGTAAAACTAATGAATGACTTGATGATGGTGGAATAAGGAACCAAAATAATTTGAAATAGTTTGCTAGAATCATCAAATTTAATCCATCCATTGGATAACATGAAGACTAGAAAACTTGCAATATTCTGCAATACATTTAAAAAATTTGTGGACCAAGATATATATGGAAAACTAGAAATAAATGCATGTAAATGGAAAATTACTAGGAAATAAAGATTATAAATAATTAGGTACATAGAGATTCACAGAAGAAGAAGCATAAGATTCATCAATTTTAGAAGCAAATAAATAATTCATGTTGTACTCACTATGACATGTGGCAATTAAGGACATCCAATTTAGTGTTAATAAAAATTTATAACTACTATAACATAAATTATTTTGACAAGGTTTACCCTCTTAAGACACAAGATCAATCCAATCATATAATAACATGAAAAAATTTAAAGCATCCATGCTAGTTTCATTTCTATAGTTATTTCTATTATATCTTTATTGTTTGATGTATTTCTATTTTTGTAATATATTGTTATATATATCTATGATAATGAAATAAAATTTTTATTTATCTTCCATTTTTTGCTCTAACATGTTCGATTTATTGTACTTATATATGCAATTCTCTATTTTAGTACAAAATAGGCCTTATTATCCTTTTATTATGTTGTCAAGTTACTTTAATTGCCTTCAAAACTTATAGTGTTATAGAGTATAATCAAAACATGTATATTTTATATTAAATATGTCTCATTTTGTTTAAGATGGGGTAATGGGATAGACCATTTTATGTTATTTTAATATTTATTATTATGTCTATTATATTATATTATGTAATTATCAATTTATTTTATTAAATTTTAATTTATGGTATTTATTTATTCAAAATGGTGCTAAGGATAAAAATGACCCTAGAGCTACTAAGGAAGCTACAACTATTCAATGAGGACCTTGCTTTGCTAGTCATCTACGTATTGTTGTCCCAACTTTTAATATCACTACACTAATTAACATGATGATGTATTTGACCACTCAGCTTACTTAGCATACGTATGTAGTTCAATAAGTCACTTAGCAAATACCATAGCCAGTTCTCTATGAAACCTTGAGTTTGAATGGCAATACACCCTAATGATGTGAAATGTGATGAAAGGACAGTAAGGCCTATTTGGAACTCTAAATAAAAAGAAATTTCCAAATGTATAATCACATTTACAATAAAATTTTAATAGAAAACTAAGGAGGGCTCCAAGATTCTAGTGATCCAAAGGCTTAAAATTTAAATAATTTAAAAATTATTTATTCTTCCAATTAGAACACCTAAAGCCACTTCACATAATTGACCAATATTTTTTTTAATTCATAATTAGTATAAAATAAATCATAAAAAAGTATTTTAAAGCTTAGGCTACTCAAAATTAAATTTAAATAGAAGAAAAATAAAAGCCTTTTTTTTTTTTGAAAATTGCAATAGCATTAAAAGAAAAGGAAACTAGTTACAAACTAAAGCAAAGGTTCACATTCCTTCTTCAAAAGAAGTAAGAGAAGGAGGAATGCAAGTAGAAGAAGAACTATTATAACAAAAATTGTTATCTAAAGCCAAAGTAGTGCACATATCAGCTACTCTATTACAATTTCTATGAACATGATTGAAAATTACCTTATTGAAATCGGCCAAGAATAGAAGATTCTCCTCTATCCGGTTGTAGCTTTGCCACTTAGCCTTATTTAAAGAATTTTGAATGAACTTGATAAAATTGAGGTTATCACCTTCAAGAATGAGTCCTTTGCACTCCAGCATCCACGGTTGAATGAATTTTCTAATTGTCATCACAGCATCAAGCTCAATATTAGCTATATCCCAATGCATTCTTTTTTCACTAAAAGCAATCAGCAATTTCCCTTTATCATCTCTAAAGCATCCTCCAATACCAGTATTATACGATGTTAGGAGAGCCGCATCAACATTAATCTTAATCCATCCCGGCGGTGGAGGGTGCCAAGCATTTTTAAACCCTCTAGGGAGATTAGCACCCCAGCTAGCAATGAGTGGATTAGAAATTAAGAAAGTTCTGGACATAACACCTGCTGCAGTTACTGAAACAAAATTTGCAGTTTTACCATGAGCCACTTCTTTCATGTTTTTCCAGTTAAGATACACGAGTTGCAATAAAGACTGACTACATTAGGTGCAAAAGTAGAAAGCCTCCTCAACTCACTTAGACAATCGTCCAGAGAATCAAAAACTGGAACATAAATTCCCCAGTTCTAGATTTTGCTCAGAATATCCTGCAGATGTCTATAAGTAACAGCAATATGTGACAGATTTTCTACTTCTTTGCAACCTCTAGCACATAAATCAACATTTGTAAGCTTCCTATATTTCAAGAATTCATTCATTGGAATTACAAATTTACTCAACCTCCACAAAAATAGCTCAACCCGAGATATAAGTTTCAAATTCTTTAACCAGGTTGTAAATCCCATGTCCACTTCACTCTTGTGCCTGGTGCTGCAAACTTCATATGCACGGGTAGTAATTGATTTGCCAGATAATTGACAAATCTCCTCCAAGTAGTCCTCAGGTGCTTCTCTATCAATCTGTATCTATAAAATAACAATTATCAAATTCTGATTAAAGAATCAGAGTAAGTCTTCTATCTTTCAGGAACCATTCGGATCAATGAAGTGGTTGAGCTTAAGTCCTTCCAACCCCAAGCAGTCAGCATTGATTGGCCACTCATTGAGACATTTGTCTAGCAACCATACATCATTAAGAACATCTATTTTCTTCCCATTATCCACTCTCCACCTTAATAAAGGTTTCAAGTATCTAGCACCTTCATTTAATATTTTCCAAGCAATTGAAGTGCCAATCCTGCCATTAGATTTCCAAAAGTTGTCACCATACTTAGCAGTAATAACCCGAGACATCAAAGAGTCATGATTATGAATAAACCTCTATGATAGCCTTGCTTTAAGTGGACCTGCTCTACAAGCTGCCGACTGAAAATTCAGCCCCCCGTCAGTTTTTGGCTTGTAAAGAGTATTCCAGGCTATATAATGCATACCCTTCATACCATTTCTCTTATGCCAAATGAAATTCCTACAACATTTATCCACTTCTAGCAACACCTTTCTAGGAACCAAATTATGGGTCGAGACAAAATTTGGGAGAGTTAAGAGAGACGTTTTGGCAAGCACAAACTTTCCTGCCAAAGAAAGACATTTACCTCCCCAAGTGTTCAGCTTTTGCAAAATTCTATCAATAAGAAATTGAAAATCAGATCTGACCGGTCTTCTCAGCAGTAATTTTACTCCCAAATACTGCAGCTCTTTCACAGTTTTGAAATTCAAAATCTTCTTTTTCTGATTCTTGAAAAATAAAAAAAGTAATTAAAAATAAAAAATCAATAATTACTTAAATTAAATAATTAAAAAAAATTAAATTCATAATGATGCAAAATACTTGTAATCATCCATAAGTATCATTATTAACATTTAGAGAAGATTTTAAGAGGTTTTGACTTAAGCTGTTGCTTTAAAAAAAAAACTTTTGTTTAATCAATTAATTAATTAATTTAATTAGAAGAACTTGCAAAATCTTAACTAATTCCAAAAAAATCCAATTAATACAAACTCAAAAGAATTGAATAACAAATTAAATCTATTATTTATGAAAAATATAAAACTTCTAGAATTTATTTTAAATCAAAAATTCAAACTTTAAGTCAAACATATTTAAAGAAATAATTAAATAACTCGTAAATTCAATAAAATCTAGAAAATTTTGAAAACATTGAAATCAATGAATCAAATTCAATAAAAAAATTTAAACAAAAAAATTAAGCATGAATAAAGTTAATTTTTGGGTAACCCGAGCTCACGAGGCTGTTAGGTAGCTCCAATGAGGGTAAAAAAAATCTCATAACCCTGGTTTAATAGAGATAATTGCTATTCAATTTAAATAACCATTAATAAACTAGTAATAAAATATTTAGATATTAAATCTTTTATTCCATATGTTGGATGCCATTTGGAGGACATACATGTATTGGAATAATAAAGCTTAAAGGTTAAAAATGGCTAGTTAAAGTAAGGACTTTAGATAACCCAATATTAATCAACTTTAACATTTAAAATCCACTTTAAAATAAATTTTAAAACATTAAAATGTTAAAACATGAATTCAAATTAAACATATTTTATCTAAAATAAATCAAAAAATAAAATGGTAGATAACTTGAAATAATAAATAAGCCTATGACATTTCCAAACACAGCCCATTACATACATTATAAATTACTTGTTAAGGCATCCTACTCTAGTTTTAGGTTAGGCCATTATTCTTTCATATGTTTCTCTACGATGTGGAAATGATTGACATGTGAATGAATATTGGTTGTTATGGTTTGTTACATTTTGTAATTCTTATATTTTGATGCTTCTGTCTTGATCTGTGATGGAAATTTAGATTTCTCTAAGTTAGGAGTGATCTTAAAGTTTATTGATAATCAAAATTTTTTATAAGGAGGCTAAATGTCATAATTAAGCTTAAACTAATTAAATTTTATGCAATTTCTTTCATTGCTTAACCCCCTTAATTATTAAAACATGGCCAACTTACAGGTCGCTCAAAAATAAGTAAATGTTTATGATTTGATGTAATTTAACATTATTTTATAAATAGCTTTACTAACCTACAAATATTATATAGACTTTCGTTTTAAAATGCAATTCATTAAAGAAATTTATGAAATTCTACAAAATGAGACATTTCCATAAAAGATTAGGGAGCCAAAAAGCAAAGAATCTCCTCTAATGGAGAATAATTCTTTTTATTTGGAAACCCTATTAAATGAACATATAAGAGGTTTCAAGACAAGAATGTGAACAATAAGGAGCCTGAAGAAAATAACCAAGCAAGGAAAGAAGATATGAAGGTAAAAATGCCTCATTTAAAAAGATTTACATCCTTTCATAGGAGTATAATGCAAGTTATTGGTGGTAGGGCCTGATCACCTTTACTTTTCAGAAGACCTTGGGTTAAATTTAGTGTCACTTGCCACATGTACTTTGGATATTATACTTTACTTTATGGTTTTATTAAATTTTTATTTACATTAATTTCACATTAGAAATTGCATGTATTCTTATAGGTTTTTTTCTTGCATGTATTTGTGCTTGAATATTTTTTTGGCTCTTAGGAAATAAAAACTTTTTTCTGCTCATAACCAACTAAAGCTTCTAAGATGACAAAGAAAGATAGTCAAACTAGAAAGTAAACTAGAGCTTATTTATGGTTGCATAAAAGTATATCTATCTTTTTCTCCTTATTAGGCACCTCCCTACTTTTCCATAGAAGTAGACCACCCGACCTATGAGGGTGCAATTCTATCTCAAGGGATGCTTGCCCCTTAGGATGAAATTTATTTTCTAAGCCTTTTTCAAAGTTAACATGACAATTATTGCATAAGAGTCAATTTATATACATTACATTAAAAAAATAAAAATAAAAAATATAATTGCATTTGTTTCTAGAAAAATAATCATCATTTATAAGTTCAGGACCACTTAGAATTTTTCTAAATGTCAAACCTATATTTCCAAAACATAAATAATTATAGCTTACCCATCTTTCATAAGATTGGACAGTATAATTTTAAAGTGACATGGTGGTTAAGTTAGTAGTATATTCCAGGCAAGATGTAATTCAAGATTCTCTTTAAGGGAAAACCACAAAGGGGCCTACACGTTGATTAAAGTAAAAGGTTGCACTGTTCTTAAGGGGACCTCAAGCTCTCTACTACTCAAAAGAGCTACAAGCATAAAAAGAAAGAAAAATTTAAGAGCTCGAGTTCCCCACTATAGAATAATACAAAATGACCTACGTACATTCTATGGTGCTCAAGCGCAAGCTCCCAAAAAAGGAGGAGCAAACCAAAAAACCTCAAAAGGCTCCAATCAACCATCCTCATAACCAATCCATCAAGCATCAGCACCAAATAGATCCTGCAAAAAATTAGATAGGCAAAAAGGACATAACAACAATATATATCAGGATTAAAGCAAAGATAAACCAAACACTAAATCACATAAGAATACTAGTCCAACCAATGATCACAATAAAACCTAAATAGAACCACAATAAGAAGGTAACCACCACTATCCATAATCAGCAACCAATCAACCCGAGTGAGAGACCACTTATAGCTGGCCCATACAGAATAATCACCAAAATAACCAGTCAGAGAAACATAATGCCCACAGCCACTAGGAAAACCAAGCCAACCCATGCCATAAAAAAGAAAAATATGAGAAGTAGTACAACAACCAGTAATAACAAAACCACCATAATACCAGTAGAACTCCAATAAATCAAGACCAACACAAACACAATACAACCAATCCAATACCTGCCTTATTAGGCACGAAGAAAGTAAGGCCAAATACTTAAACCAACCATCCAGAGAAATAGGCAACCAAGGAACATCAGCTAAGTCATGCCAACCCAGGCAATGATCCAAAGTAAAAAAGTAAAAAAAAAAAATTACAATAGCATCCAGGAATGAACCACGATAAACCGAGAGAGAAAAAACCTAGCCATCTAAAAAAAACAAAATAGGAAGGCCAAAAACCCCACGTAGAGCAACAGAGAAAAATCCAACCAAAAAATACCTTAAGTTCTAACATAGGGAACACCAATAAAATCAAGCCTAAGAAGCCCTTTTAGAGCCATCAGAACATTGGTCCCAATAAAATCAAATAAAACCTCTAAACCACAACCCCAATTACCAAGCCAGGTAGCACAAGCATTACCACTTTTACGAATATAATTGAAAGAATAATTCATGAAGATCAACAGATTCTTGATTTCCCTCACCTAATAAAAAAAGATCAGGATTGCAACCCATATCATCATCAAAATTTAAGAATTGTTAATTATAATTAGAATTTATCTAAATTAAAATATTAATTAAGTTAAGAGAAATACGTAACCTTAAACCATAAAGAATTGCCAAGGAAGTTGCATGGAACACATCACCATTCTATAAGGGACCAACAAAGGCCATAATAAGACTACCATCACTATCTCTGATAACCCCACCACAGCCCATAGTGGAATCAATGCTAACACCATCCACTTTCATCTTATAAAAATTAATGGGGGGTTTGATCTAGTAAATAATTGTAGAGACTTTCGCAATATGAACTTCCTCCCAATTAAGACTTAAAGCAAAACCCACAAAAGCATAATTTTTAAAGTTCTTAGAAGAGATCAGTTTAACAGAGAAAAGGGCTAAAATCTTATCTTTAACATTCCGGATAACCTTAAGATGATTCATACAAACACCATTAAAAAGAGAATTATTCCTTGATAACCATAAATACCATTAAATGAGAGAAGGAATAACATTTCTGATATGCCCTTTAGTCTTAATGAACCAAGCATTAAGCATAGACATCATGGATAAATGTGCATTACAGTAATTCAATTGAAATATGTCATCAAAATAAACCAAAGTTTGAGTAGCAATTGGGCTAGAAATAAAAACATGATGCATATTCTCCAAATGGTAATAACATTAGCACTTTGAAGGAAAAATAAAGCCTCTATTGATGAGATTATCATCCATGGGAATAAATTTATGCAAGATTCTCTAGACAAAGATAGCCACAAAAGAAGGAATACTCGTATGTCAAATCATAGAGAAAATATTCTCAATATTTATCCTATAATGAAAGGCATGCCAAGCATTCTTCAAATGAAAGCCACCATCTTTAGAAAAATCACATAAGATAATATCATTAGAATTAGTATTGATAGGAAGATTCAAAATTTGATGAATGATAAAAACAATAATAACATTAGAAAGTTTCTCATAATCCCAACAAATATCAGTGAGGAAAGAATTAACCTTAATAGAAGAAATAGAAGAAAAATTCATAATGGAGTCAATAGACTATTTACCCAACCAACGATCTTGCAAAAAGAAAATAATTCCCTCACCAAGCCCCTAAGAAATGAAAGGCTCAACAGCCCATTTAACCTTGCAAAGTCTCTGCCACATTTTAGAATCACCTTGATTAAAACCACAAGTAGTAGGGTGCTTACCAACACAGTACTTAGCAAATAAAAAATTAGCCTAGAGGCTCACTTTATCCCAAAAATTATACCATAATTTAAAAGATAAAGCATAAGCCAAGTCATTCATACTTTTATAACCTAAACCCCCTTTAGCCAAAAACGCCACAACATTTATCCCAAGCGGCCCAGGTAATTTTGAAGTTTTTAGAATTACCATACCAAAAAAATTTATTAATAAGTTTATGCATTCTATTACAAACATCTTGAGTTGACAGAACAGTCTGAAAGATATAAACAGGTAAGGAGCAAAGAACACTTTTACCAAGAGTTAATCTACCACCAAAGCTCAGAAAGTTAAAATCCCGTGATAGAAGCTTATTTGGAATAGAGGTAATAAGATCATCAAAAAAATGTCATCTTTATTCCTTTAAAGAGACGAACCCCAAGATAATTAATGGGTAAATGACCATGCATAAAGCTAGTTAAATCTTTAATGGCCAAATCCAATCATTAAGAACTCTCTTAAAATTAATAAAATAACTTTTGTTTTTATTAAGGGATAAACCACTAACCATTTCAGATTGAATGAAAAATCCATAAGTTTATGAATCATGTTAACATAACCATTCATAAAAATGGATGTCAATAGTGCCTTTTTGAATGGGATAATAAAACAGGATGTGTTTGTAGAGCAACCCCCAAGTTTTTAGAGTTTCCAATTTCCAAATCATGTTTATAAATTAAAAAAAGGCTCATATAGATTAAAATAGGCACCTAGAGCTTAATATGAGAGGCTTAGCACATTCCTACTAGAAAGGGAGTTTGTTATGGGGAGAATAGACACCACCCTTTTTCTAAAGAAAGTCGGAGATGATTTTCTCAATTTTCAGATCTATATTAATGATATACTTTTTGGATCTTCTAATAAAGATTTATATGTTGATTGTCTAAAATAATGAGTAAATAGTTTGATATGAGTATGATGGGAGAATTATCCTACTTTTTGGGGTTTAGCATAAGGCAAATGGATGAAGCAACCTTTCTTAATTAATCAAGATATACTAAGGACATCTAGAAGAAATATGAAATAATGGATAAAGTCAAGCTAATAAACACTCCAATGAGCTCTAGTGTCCAATTAGATATGAATTCTAATGGAAAATCTGTTGATCAAAAGAAGTACAGAGTAAGAATTTGATCACTACTTTACTTGACTGCTAGCCAACCTGATATAATGTTTAGTATTTGTCTCTGTGCTAAATTTCAAGCTGATTCTAAAGAATCCCACCTAACTGCAGTTATGAGAATCTTTAGATATCTCATAGGGACCAAAAACTTAGGAATCTGGTATCCTAGTCCTAACACTTCTTTTAAAATTATTAGATATTCTGATGTTGATTTTATAGAGTGTAGGATGGATCAAAAGAGCACTTCTAGAACTTGCCAATTCATATGATAGTAATTAATCTTCTGGTCCAGTAGAAAACAAAACTCTATTGCACTTTTCACTACTGAAGTTGAGTATATTGCCTTAGGAAGTTCTGTGACCCAATCCTTTGGTTCAAGCAACAAATTCTGAATTTAGGATTATCTGTATGCATAATTTCAATTCTATATTATAACACTAGTGCCATCTGCGTATATCAAAATCATATCCAATATTCAAGAACCAAACATATTCACATAAGGCATCTTTATTAGGGATCATATTACCAAAGGACATATTGAGCTATACCATGTAGCAACTGAAAAACTAACTGGCTGACATCTTTACTAAACCACTAGCCTTTGACATATTCAGTATCTTAAGGACCAAACTGGGTGTGATTGATATAAATGAATAAACTTGATGATTTTTAAACTCTAAACTTTATGTTTTATAATCTTTCTCTTATTTTTTTTTTTTTTTTTTTTTTTTGTTTCTAACCTTTCACTTATTTTTATTTTGATTATTTTTTCCTATTTATTTGTTGGTATTTTTGTGTTTTTAATTTTATATTTTCTTTACTCTTTTTAGTTTTCTTTTGGTCACTATTGAAATGACATTTTATGCCTTATTTTTGTTTTTAAAAATTTATAATCAATGGTTGACATCCCTAAATCAATTAAAGGAAGAAACACTTTTGATTGTTTCCCTCCCTCTAACTCCTTCAGACGTGTAAGTTTTTTTTTCAAAGAAAAAATCTTTTTCAAATTAAAAATAAGACTTTCAAATAAAGAACTTTTTTATCTTCCTATAGTAATTTATCTCATATGAATAATGTACAAAGTCATTAAATCACTTTCAAGCTTTCCTTGATCAAGCTGTTGCATTTATCATATAAATAGGATTTTGATTTGTGATTTATTCTTCCTTATATTAGAGAGTGAAGTTTTCTTCACTATTATATGGAAGATATTCTCATAACTAAGAGTCCTTAAAGGTTTCGAAAGGGAGATGGCTCTCAAAAATGATAAGAGATATAAAATGAGAACAAAAAAGAAAAAGTGAAAAGAAGCGCAATAATCGCCAAAAAATTGAAAGATACACAAAGTGTATCAAAAATTAAAAGATGTGTAAAGTGTGCCAAACAATTGATAAGAGGCACAAAATGATCCACAAAAATCAAGCTTTCTTCTCTTTCAAACCTTTAAATCTTAGAAGAATTCATATGTCACTTGATATATTAAATTACTTAATTTTTGAAACAATTGATTTTGACTAATTACTTTGTTACATTACTCTATTAGATATGTTTTCTGGAATGAAGTGTTGGATAGATCACTTTTCTTAACTGATTTTCTTTATGAGTTAAATTTCTTGCTTGCCTACACAATTTTTTTTTAGTTAAAACCCGCAAAGGGGCCTACACATTAATATTAAAAAATTAGTTACATAGTCTTTAAAAGTGACCATCAGCTCACTAATGCTCTTACGAGCTACAAAACAAGCAAAAGAAAAACCTAGGAGGCAATTATCACCACTAATCAAAAATACAAGCCTAATAACATGCTAACCATGCTATAGAAAAGCATCCAGAAAAGAAAGATAGTATGAATACAGTAAGGCCCAATCTTTTTGCAAAAAAGGATGAAGACAGCCCAAAGCAGCTTCATCTGCAAGGAAGAAATTCTACACCACAGCAAAAGAAATGTTAAATAATAACCATAAAAAGAATAGCATGTAGCCACCAAGAAACCAAAGGAAAATCTGATCCAAGTAGCTATTCTTAGAATTCAGACTTAAAGTGCTCTAAGTATAATTAATAAAGCAAACTTCATAAGGAAAATCCACAAGCCTCTCAATCTTACCCTTAGTATCACCCAAAACCACCATGTACAAACCCTTCCAACACCACATCGGGTCCCAAATAGAATAGCATGATTTATCCGGAAACCCCAAGGAAATAACCACATCAAAACACCAAAGATAGAGAAACATAAGCAACAGTAACAACCAAGGGCTCAGCATCAAACTGAAGGTAGTAGCCTAGCTAACACCATCTCCAACAGAGAAATCCACCTCAGCCTGGACCATAAGGATGCCCCCAACACCCCAGAAATAAAGGGCCAGAACATAACACATGACAGTCAAAATGCCAGAATAAATAACCATAGACTCCTGAAGGCATTAAGCCAACCAATAGTAGCAACCAAAAAAAATGGAAAACCCAGGTAGAGCGCCACAATGACCCCTAGCACCCCACTGAATAAAGGTAGGAGAGCAACAATGGAACAAACCCTCAGCATTAAATCCCAAAAAATTATTGCTGAAGTCCAAATTCTTAAAGACAGTAGCTAAACAAGAAGGACCAAAGAAAATCTAATAGCAGTTAACCAGCAAACGAGAAAAGGAAAGGCAAGTGCTAATGAAACAGCACACATTCCAAAATCTGCACATAAACTCAGCCAACAGAAGATAAAAGCCAGTCTAGATGAACAACCCTACAGATAAATAGAAAAAACTACTCCAGCAATAGCCACCAAAAGGCAACCTGAGAATATAAGTAAGATTAAATAAAACCTCCACATCAAAAATGGTCCAACCAACATAAAAAAAGCACTAGATAGAACTAAATATAAACAAAACACTTCAGATAACCAACAGGTGTAACTAGAAAGGCCAGAAAAATAAAAAAAAAAACCATGCTAACAAATAAGGAGAGATGGAGATCCCTCTAAGTCAGCAGCCAATAATAAAGATAATTAAGAGCTAACATAAGGAATACCACATGCATCTAGGTTAAGCAAACCTCTAAGAATATCAGGTATAGTAGATGAAATAACATCTATAAAATAGCAAGACTACAGTCCCACATAGCAAACTAAGAAGCACAGGAACTACCTTTCTTACTAACATTGTGAAACGAGTAGTTTAAAAACAACAGCAGCTTTTTAATTTCCCTAACATGATAGAAGTTATTCGGGGAGCAACACATGTCTTCAATAGCTTGAAAAGGTTGAAGATTAATACCAGAATTAACTTCAATATATTAATTAGTGATGTTAAGAGAGATGCATAACTGAATACCATAAAGAATGACCATAATAAGAGCAGTAAAGGAGTTACCATATTGAACTGGTCTCGTAAAGGAAATAATAAGACAACCATTACAATCCTTAATAACTTCACCAAAACTAGCAGATAATTTAGAAATAACACAATCCACATTCAGTTTAAAGAAATTAGGAGGGGGCTTGTGCCAATAGAAAATCTTAGGAGTAGAAGGGGCACCCTCTATGAAAGTTGTTTTCTTTCCAGGATCGTCCAGGATGAAGTTGGATCATCCGAGACGATCGGTACAGGTTTTAAAGGAATTTCTGGATAGAGAGGTTCATCCCAGGATGAACTGGGGTTTGTCTGGATGAAATTTTTCCCGAGAGCAACTAGTCCATGTACGATTAATGTACACGTCTGAACAAAATTTGTCCAGAGGGCAAATCATCCCGGGACAATTTGCAATCGTCTGGGACAATCTGGTTGGATATATATGGAAAAGAGATCTTTTGAAGAGAAAGAAAAGACCAGGAGAGAGAAAATTGAAGAAAAAAGAAGAAAAAGTGATTTTTGAGCAACTTCTATCCATTTCCGTCCGTAGCGGTAGTTGGAAAAGTTGACCGACTTGAGGTAAGGCACATTCCTCCTTTCTAAATTTTTAGAAACGAGGATTTTGTCGACTTTTCTGTTTCGAATTTTATTTTCGTTAGCGAATAATTGATTCTATTATACACTGATGAACTTTTGACCGCGTAAATTTTGGTATGTTTCTAAGATGATAATTGTGCACATTTTGAGTATTTTCTGGAATATTTTTACCGGGTATTTTTAATTCTACGGAGTTTTGATTGAATAATAATTTATTTGGATGTCTGAATTTACTGTCTAAGTACAATAAAAGTCTTATAATGATGTTGTGTATTATCTGTGGTAATTTAGTAAATTTCTGAATTTGTGACTTCTGTGTAAATTTTGTATACTGCCATTATGTCGCTGATGATTTTCTGACGTAATCTGATGTTCTGATTTGAATGCTTTGATGTGCTGTGATATCAAAAGGGAGTTATAAAGGGCCAGAATCCTTTGAGATTCTGTCTGTGTCAGGGAAATCTAAGAAACCTGAAAATAAGTTCTGCTCTAAAAAATTTGTATATCTGTTCTGTTCTGGTGCTATAAGCACAAAGGGAGACATAAGGGGTGAGATTTTGTCAGTGTTAGGGAAGGGAGGCATAAGGGGCCAGAATCCGTCGAGATTCTATCAGGGTCAGGGATATCTGATATGTGATATCTGAAATGTGATTTATCTGATTTGAATTTTGATTTATGCGATCTGATCTGTTCTATGATTTAAAAGTTTTATAAGTTTTATAAGATCTATTCTACACTCAAATTTGAATTTAAGTATCTGTTATGTCTAATTATATGAATTCTGTCTAAAATTTTGATTTTTGTACGATTATCTGATTTCTCTACGGCTATTTGAAGAACTGCTTTTGATGCATTTTCTGATGTGAATTTCTAGAAATTTTGATTGGTTAGTGTAGTCTTGCTGAGCTGTTAGCTCATCCTTATTTTCTGCATGGTTTTTAGGTTCTAGGAAAGGAAAGGAAGTCTTGGACTAGCAGTTCTGTGTTTGATCTATGATTAAGGATTTTGTACTTTTGATTTTTGTACATTCATGGCTTTTATGTTCTGTTCTTTTTTACTGTATCCATGCACTGTAGTGTATATGATTATTTTGATGAAAGAAAAAATAAATGAACTGTTCTGTATATTTGAAGTTTATAGCAGCTCTGTGACTGTTTGTTTGAATACTTAGAAGAAAGTTTTGAAGCAAGTTTCAAAAACTAGATCCTAGATTTCAATTTTCGTCGCGACCCGATGCGAGTGGATCCGTTCCGATCGGGTTGGGTCGTGACAGAACTTTAGTGGTATCAAAGCACTGGTTTTGGAACATGGATTATAAGACAGAGCTATAGGAATTAATCTATAGGTCTGTCGGGAGGGTAGTTCTGGTTTGTCTGGATTTTTATTGTGTTATTTTGTGCATAATTTTCTGTGTAATTATGGATCTGCCAGACCCAGATATGACTAATGGGCAGAGTACTAGTCAGGCAGCTCCTGTAAATAGTACGGCCCCAATGGTTGGTTCTGATACAGTTTCTCAGTTTGCTACATTGGTTTCTCAGATGATGAGCGAGACTCAGAGTAGAGCCTCTACTGTTAGATCTGAAGATGTAGATAGACATCTACAGATGTTTTTGAGATTAAAACCTCTGAGGTTTGAGGGCACTGTTAATCCCAGAGCAGCTGAGGATTAGATAAGAAGGTTGGAGAAGACTTTTAATGGTTTACAAGGTCCTTTGGACAGGAAGGTACCATTAGCTATTTTTCTATTAGATGGTGAAGCTGAGCGCTGGTGGATGGGCCAGCAGGAGGAGAAATTCCAAGGTAAATTGAACTCTCTGATTACTTGGGAAGAATTTTCTGAGGTATTTCGATCGTGGTTTGTACCTCCTTCTGCAAGACAGCAAATACATAAGACTTTTCTGAGATTGGTTTAGGGGAGTAGGACAGTTATGTAGTACGAAGCAGAGTTTACTGCTTTAGCCCGATATGCTCCGCAGCTAATGAGTACTTCTGCTAAGAAGTGCTACAGATTTCTGAGGGGACTACGAGATAGTCTAAGGCAACCCCTGATACCATTTCATATTTCTGATTTCTCTGAGCTTATGGAGAGAGCTCGTCTGATAGAGAATGATCTGATGGCAACTTAGCAGCGGTGGACTGCTAGTAGAAAGAGGTTCAGTGTTGATGCTTCTTGTAGTGGTTTTTCTGGAAAGAAGAGGTTTGTTTCTAGAGACTCCAGGAGGAGTGGGCAGTCACGCTCCACTACAATTTTTGGTAGTGGTTGTACTACTAGTTTTGGATCAGTCAGTGGAGCACCTGTGTGTCAGACTTGTGGAAGAAGACATTTTGGCTAGTGCTATAGGACAACTGGTCAGTGTTTCAGATGTGGTCAGACAGTACATCGGATTGCAGAGTGTCCACAAGCTGGATTTGATCGACGAGCAGAGTCCAAATCTGATAGTTTTTTTAGACCAGCAGGAAGGCCGAGAACAGTTCCTCCACATACTATTTTTGAAGGATCCTCTGGTAGAGCTGGTGGTTCAGGTTCTGTGACGAGGAGACCACCTAGTGGTGATCAGAAGGAGTCTAGTAATTCTACAGCTTCAGCTCCAGTTCAGCCACATATGTATAGTTTAATCAGTAAGAGACTCGAGATGCTCCATATGTGGTGACAGGTATAGTTTATATTTCTGAACATCCCTGTCATGTTTTGTTTAATTCTGGAGCCAGTCACTCATTTTTGTCCGAGCGTTGTTTTGATGTTTTGCATCTGGATTTTATTTTGCTACCGGTTTCACTTTCTGTTCTTTTACCGGCTGGGAATAATTTGATTGTTCGGAAGTTTTGTTTTTATGAGATTGATATTTCTGGAAAGAATTGGAAATCGTGTTTGATTTTGTTGCCGATTTCTTTGTATGATGTGATTTTGGGCATGGATTGGCAGAGTATGTATGAGGCTCAGATCAACTGTTTGAAGAAATAAGTAAGTTTATTTTTGGATGGTGAAAAGTGTGTATTCCAAGGCTTAAGAGGAGTTTTGTCATGTTTGATTTCTGTGTTTGAAGTTAGAAGAATGTGGAAGAAGGGTTGTTCGGTTTTTTTGGCATCAATACGGGATTTGAATATAGATGTGGGTTCTATTTTTGATATCCCAGTTGTATGAGAGTTTTTAGATGTATTTCCTGAGGAGTTGGTTGGTTTGCCTTCGGATAGAGATGTTGAGTTCTGTATTGATGTATTTTCGGGTACAGCTCTGATATCTGAGGCTCCGTACAGAATGGCACCGAAGGAACTTATGGAGTTGAAAGCTCAACTTCAGGAGTTGGTGGATAGAGGATTTGTCCATCCTAGTGTTTCTCCTTGGGGAGCACCTGTTCTGTTAGTGAAGAATAAGGACGGGATAATGCGTATGTGTGTGGACTATAGAGATATGAATAAAGTCACTATCAAGAAAAAATATCCGTTGCCACGGATTGATGATTTGTTTTATCAGCTAGCTGGATCTTCTTTATTTTCAAATATTGATTTGAGATCTGGATACTATCAGGTGAAGGTAAGGGAAGCTGATGTGATGAAGATAGCTTTCAGTACTCGATACGGGCACTACGAGTTTTTGGTTATGCCTTTTGGGGTAACTAATCCACCTGCTATTTTTATGGATCTGATGAACCGAGTGTTCAAGGAGTACCTGGATCAGTTTGTGATCGTCTTTATAGATGATATTCTGGTATATTCTGCTTCTAAGGAAGATCATGCCAGACATTTGAGAATTGTGTTGGAGACTTTGAGGCAACACCAGTTATTTGCTAAATTCTCCAAGTGTGAATTCTGGTTGAAGAGCATTTCTTTTCTGGGGCATGTAGTGAGCGGTGAATGTATTTCTATTGATCCCCAGAAAATTCAGGCAGTTACTAATTGGCCAAGGCCTACTACAGTATTTGATGTACGTAGTTTCTTGGGAATGGCTGGTTATTATAGAAAATTTGTGAAGGAATTTTCCCAGATTTCAGCACCTATGACGAGACTGACTCAAAAGTCAGTAGCTTTTGTTTGGACACCAGAGTGTGAAGCTAGTTTTTAGAGATTGAAGGATTGTTTGACTTCAACTCCAGTGTTAGCACTTTTGTCAGGTATGAAAGGATTTCAGGTGTTCAGTGATGCTTCACTGAAAGGTTTGGGCTGTGTTCTGATGCAGCATGGTCAGGTAATTGTTTATGCTTCAAGACAGTTGAAACCACATGAAAATAATTACCCGACGCATGATTTGGAATTAGCTACAGTTGTCTTTGCTTTGAAGATTTGGCGTCATTACTTGAATGGCGTCAGGTGTGAGATCTTTACAGATCATAAGAGTTTGAAGTACGTCTTTACTCAGAAGGATCTAAGTTTGAGGCAAAGAAGATAGCTTGAATTGATCAAGGATTATGATATGATGATTCAGTATCAGCCTGGTAAGGCTAATGTGGTAGCAGACGCTCTGAGCAGGAAGTCTTCTGGATTATCAGGTATTCACCTTACTTCTGATGATTATCTGATACGAGATATGGAAAGATTACAATTGGAGGTGATTTCCTATACTGGTCTGAATTCTAGTGTGTTGACTCAGATGTACATTCAGCCTTCTTTGGAAGAAAGGATTCATAAATCCCAGAAGTTAGACGCTGACTATTTGAAGCTTATCATTTATATTGAATCTGGTAAGAAACCTGAACTATGAATTTTTTATTATGGTATCATTTTCTGTAAGAACAGACTGTGGAATCCTATGTTTGGAGATCTGAGGAAATAGATTTTGTATGAATCTCATTATTCAAGCTATACCATTCATCCAAGAAGTGGTAAGATGTACGGAGATATGAAAAGTTTATTTTGGTGGCCTGGAATGAAAAGGATGTATCGGAGTTTGTTTCAAAATGTGAAGTCTGTTAGTTAGTGAAGGCAGAGCATCAGTGACCAAGAGGTCTTTTGCAATCGTTGTCTATCCCTGAGTGGAAGTGGGAGGAGGTAACGATGGATTTTGATATGGGTTTTCCTCGATCAAGGCAAGGACATGATACTATTTAGGTAATTGTGGATCGATTGATGAAGTCTGCACATTTTCTTCCAATCAGACAGACGGATCCGGTGGATAAGTTAGCTCAAGTATATGTGAAAGAAATTGTCAGATTCAACGGTGTGCCAAAAGTGATTGTATCTGATCGAGATGGAAGGTTTACTTCCAGACTTTGGAAGGGTATTCAATAAGGATTGGGTACGAAGTTGCATTTCAGTACGGTTTTTCATCCGCAGACTGATGGACAGTCTGAGAGGACTATTCAGGTACTGGAAGACCTTCTGAGGTTATGTGTTCTGAATTTTGGAGGAAGTTGGGAGGATCATATCCCACTGATAGAATTTTCTTATAATAACAATTATCATTCAAGTATTGGTATGACACCTTACGAACCTCTGTATGGCAGAAAATGTAGAACACCTTTGACTCTGACTGAAGTGGGAGATAGACAAGAAATGTGTTCAACTTTTGTGGAAGAAATTGTTAAGAAATACAATCTGATTAAAGAAAGATTGAAAGCTGCACAAGATCGACAACATAAGTATTACAATCAGAAGCACAGGTTTGTTGAATTTCAGATAGGTGACTTTGTGTATGTCAAAGTCAGTCCGATGAAAGGTGTTAGCAGATTTGGAAGAACGAGCAAACTCAGTCCAAGGTATGTCGGATCTTTTAAAATCATTTAAAGGATTGGAAATTCTGCTTATAGATTGTTATTGCTTGATCAAATGTCCAATATACATAATGTTTTTCACGTATCTTCTTTGAGAAAGTGGATATCTTATTCTAGAAAGAAACTGTCTGCTGATGACGTGGAGATTCAGGAGAATCTGTACAAGGAAGAACCTGAACAGATTTTAGCTTATGATGTTCGCAAGTTAAGAAATAAACAGATTCTGATGGTTAAAGTTCAGTGGAAACACAGAACAGTACGAGATGCGACTTGGGAGAAGGAATCGGATATGAGACAGTTATATCCGCATCTATTCTAACTCAGATTTGTTTTAGAAATGTCGAGGATGATATTTTTCTGAAGTTTGGGAGATTGTGAAAGCTGTTTTCCTTTCAGGATCGTCCAGGATGAAGTTGGATCATCCGGGATGATCGGTACAGGTTGTAAAGGAATTTCTGGACAGAGAAGTTCGTCCCATGATGAACTGGGTTCGTCTGGATGAAATTTTTTCCAAGAGCAACTCGTCTAGGTACGGTTAATGTACATGTCTGAACGAAATTTGTCCAGAGGGAAAATCGTCCCAGGATGATTTATGATCATCTGGGACGATCTGGTTGGATATATATGGAAATGAGATCTTTTGAAGAGAGAGAAAAGCCCAGAAGCGAGAAAATCAAAGAAAAAAGAAGAAAAAGTGATTTTTGGGCGACTTCTGTCCGTAGCGATAGTTGGAAAAGTTGACCAACTTGAGGTAAGGCACATTCCTCTTTTCTCAATTTTCAAAAACGAAGATTTTGTCGACTTTTCTGTTTCGAATTTTTTTTCAGTTAGCGAATAATTGATTCTGTTTTGCACTGATGAACTTTTTATCGCATAACATTTGGTATGTTATTAAGATGATAATTGTGCATATTTTGAGTATTTTCTGGAATATTTTTACCGAGTATTTTGAATTCTACAGAGTTTTGATCAAATAATAATTTATTTGGATATCTGAATTTACTGTCTCAGTACAATAAAAGTCTTATAATTATGTTGTGTATTATCTGTGGTAATTTGGTAAATTTCTGAATCTATTTATTCTGTGTAAATTCCGTATACTACCGTTATACCGCTAACAATTTTCTGACGTAATCCAATGTTCTGATTTTAATGCTTTGATGTGCTGTGATATCAGAAGGGAGTTATAAAGGGCCAGAATCCTTTGAGATTATGTTTGTGTCAGGGAAATCTGAGGAATTTGAAAATAAGTTCTGCTCTGAAAATTCAGTATATTTGTTTTGTTCTTGTGCTATAAGCACAAAGGGAGACATAAGGGGCCAGGATCTGAGATTTGTTAGTGTAAGGGAAGGGAGGCATAAGGGGCCAGAATCCGTCGAGATTTTGTTTGGGTCAGAGATATCTGATATGTGATATCTGAAATATAATTTATCTGATTTGAATTTTGATTTGTACGATCCGATCCGTTCTGTGATTTGAAAGTTTTATAAGATATGTTCTGCACTCTAATTTGAATTTAAGTATATGTTCTGTCTGATTATATGAATTCTATCTGAAATTCTGATTTCTGTACGATTATCTGATTTATGTACGGCTATTTGAATAACTGCTTCTAATGCATTTTCAGATGTGAATTTCTGGAGATTTTGATTGGTGAGTGTAGTCTTGCTGAGCTATTAGCTCATCCTTATTTTCTGCGTGGTTTTCAAGTTCTGGGAAAGGAAAGGAAGTCTTGGACTAGCAGTTCTATGTCTGATCTGTGATTATGTATTTTGTACTTTTGATTTTTATACAGTCATGGCTTTTCTGTTCTGTTCTTTTTGTCTGCAGCCATGCATTGTAGTGTATATGATTATTTTGATGAAAGAAAAAAATGAACCGTTCTGTATATTTGAAGTTTATAGCAGCTCTGTGTTTCTATTTGTTTGAATACTTGGAAGAAAGTTCTGAAGCAAGTTTCCAAAACTAAATCCTGGATTTCAATTTCCGTCGCGATCCGATGCGAGCGGGATCCGTTTCGGTCGGGTTGGGTCGTAACACCCTCCCAGTTAAGCCCTAACGAAGTACCAACAAAATAACAATCTTTAAAATTCTTTACATAAAGAAAATTAACATACACAAGAGCTAACACCTTATCCTTCACTCTTTGAACAATATTATGATGGTTCATCCTCACATCATTCAAAAGGGAGTTGTTCCTTTCAAACCAAAGAAACCACATAATAAGAGAAGAAATAACATTGCAAATGTGACCTTTAGAATTAACAAACCAAGCCTTGAGATAGGATTTAAGGTAAAGATGAGCATTAAAACAAATTAACTGAAACTAATCATCAAAATAAACCCTAGTTCTAATAGCAATAGGACCAGATAAAAAAACATGATGCATATTCTCCATGTGATAATAGCATTGACACTTGGAAGTCAGAATGAAACCTCTTTTAATAAGATTATCATCCGTAGGGAAAAATCTATGCAAAATTCTCCAAACAAAAATAGAAACAGTCGAAGGAATGCTCTTATGCCAAATATTAATATATTATCAATATTACCTTTATCTCTAAAAGAAAACCAAGCACTCTTTATGTGAAAACCACCATCTTTGGATAAATCACATAAAATAATATCTTTGGAGGCAGTATTAATAGGCAGATTTAAGTTGCGGTGGATGATGCAATCAAGAATTATATTAGACACCTTATCATAGTCCTAACAATTATCATTAATGAAAAAGTTAACTTTGACAGATGTAGTAGAGGAAGAATTCAAGATGGAGTTAATAGAATCTTAACCTAACCATCTATCTTTCCAGAAAAAAGATATTACCTTCACCAAGGCCCCACGAAATAGAAGGCTCCACCTCCCATTTAACCTTACAATTCCAAATTTTAGAGTCCCTAAGCTTAGGAGATATATTAGTTGGATGTTTTTCAACACAATACTTAGATATCATAAATTTACCCCAAAGATTCTCTTTAGAATGTAAATTAAACCAAATTTTATAAGAGAAATCCTTAGCAAGCTCATATAAATTTTTGCAACTAAGACCACCTTCAGCCAAAACACCACAACACTTCTCCCAAGCCACCCAAGTAATTTTAGACGTAGAAGAGGTGCCTTTTCAAAAAAAAATTGTTAATAAGCTTGTGGACCCTATTGCACATAGCATGAGTAGGAAAAATAGTTTGAAAACTATAAACAGGTAAAGCATAAAGAACACTTTTGATCAGAGTAACTCTACCACCAAAACTAAGAAAATTAGAGTTCCAAGATAAGAGCTTATTCTAGACAGAAGCAATAAGATCATCAAACAAAAAAGTCTTCCTTCTACCTTTAAAAAAAGGGACACCAAGATACTTGATGGGCAAGTTAGAATGAGTAAAACTAGTAGCATCTTTAATAGCTAAAATATGATCATTGGTTATCCTCTTAAAAGAAATAAAACAACTTTTATTTTTGCTAAAAGAGAGGCTACTAACCAACTCAAAAAGATGGAAAAACTCCATAATTTTGTGAACTCTATTAATAGTAGCATTAGTAAAAATAATAAAAGTCATCCGCAAAGCATAAATGGGAAATCTGGAAACCTCCCAAAGTTCTAAAATAGAGACCTTGATTATTCTCAAACAAATTAGAAAGACCCCTAGGAAAAAACTACACCGCAATAATAAAAAGGGCGGGAGAAATAGGATCACCTTGCCTTAAGCCATGAGAAGACTTGAAGAAACCATGATTAGAGTCATTTACAATGATAGAAAAATAAACATTTTCAATACAATTCTTAATAAGTTTAATGAAAATAGAATTAAAACCAAAAAGCTCAAGGATAAAGTAAATAAAGTTCCAATATATGTTGTCATAAGCCTTGGCAATATCAAGTTTCAAAATTAAATTACCCCCTCTAACCTGAACATCCAAATCTTGACATAATTCTTAAGGCAAAAGAATATTATCCGTTATAGCCCTACCTTTCACAAATCTCATCTGATAAGAAGAGATAATTTTGGAAAAAATAGAAGTAAGACGATTCATAATAATTTTAGAAATCAATTTGTTGAAAAAGGTATAAAGGCTTATAAGACGAAAGTCATTCCAAGTTTAAATACAATTGTTCTTAGGAACAAGCACTAAAGAGGTCGCTGTAAAAAAATTGGGATAGGATTACGATCAAAATAATCCAAAATAGTAGCAAAAATATCATATTGAATAATGTCCCAAGATTTTTTGAAGAAAAGAGTTGTAAAACCATCCGGCCCACAACAGAATCACTATTCATACCAAACAAAGTCTCTTTAACCTCATCAGCAGAAGGAGGCCTACATAGGAAATCATTATCCTCAAGGGATATAAGGTTGGGAATAAAAGAATGATCCATGACCTGAATAGGATTGAAAGTTATATTGAAATGGTTATGAAAATGATTCACAACTAAATTAGCAATCTCCTCCAAGCTATCAGAATAAGACCAATCCTCCCTTTGGATGTAATTGATACTATTTTTAGTCCTTTTTCTCATAGTTAAATCATGGAAGTACTTAGTATTGTTATCATCCTCAACCAAGTGTTTAGTAGTACCTTTTTGTTTCAAGAAGACCTCTTCCTGAGCTTGGAAATTAAAAAGATTTAATTTAGACTGCTTTAAAAGAGTAAAATTAGCATCGGTAGGATAATTTTGACATAAAATCTCATTAGAATTCACACATTGTTCAATTTGTAAAATATTAGAAAAAATATTTCTAAAACATGATGATTCCACCAAGTTAGAACTTGTTTCAACCTTTTAAGCTTAAACCAAAGCCGATTCATACCAAAAATAGAATTATCCAGATGTAAAGGGGCTTGCCAATTATTTTGAATGACATTAAAAAGGATTCAAGAAGTAACCACATATTTTGAAATCTAAATTGTGGGGGGAGCATTAAAGTGTCTAAATTTAATGGTAATAAGCAGAGGAGAATGATCAGACAAAGTCCTACTAAGATATTGAACATTAGTAAAAATTAGTAGAATTAAGCCAAGAATCATTAAACAGCACACGGTCAAGCCTTTGCCGTAAATGACCCCTATTCCAAGTAAAGTTAGCACCTACAAGCCCAATATCAATCAAATTGGAAGCCAAAATCATATGATTAAAATTTTCCATAGATCGATAAGAAGGATAAGAACCTCCAATCCTTTTAGAGGGGGAAGTTATGGCATTAAAGTCACCACCAACCATCCAAGGCATATTTCATGTACTATGAAAATTAATAAGCTATCCCAAAGCATATTTCTAATATAGAGGGAAGAGGCAGCATACATAAAAGAAGCACAGCAATAAAAATTATAAGCCTCAACTTTATAATGTAAGACTTGATTAAAATCACCTATAACATCAATTTTAACTGGATTTTTCCAAAACACCCAAATTTTGTTAGCCATATTTGAAATAGCATAGTTGAAACCCAAAAATTGAGAGGTGCCTAACAACCTAGATGTAGAGATAAGCGACTCAAGCAAGACAATAAAAGAAATATTGTGCACACGACATAAATTCTTAACATAGATTATAGAAGACGGGCAACCAATTCCCTTCACATTCCAAATAATAGTATTAAACATAAAGAAAATCTTAATGAGAAGTATTCGAGCAAGTGTTTTAGGAGGTTGCAAAGAGATATGCTTTAGTTTCCTTCCTCTTTTACTATGAACTTTAATAAAACTAGTGTCATTATCATCTCTAGCAAAATATCTAGCAGCAATATGCATCTCCTCAGTATCAGTTAAAGCATCACTATTATAATTTAAAATTGAAGGAGTCTTACCATCATTGTGTTGAACCCTTAGAGAATGAGGACATTCGTCCTCCATAAATATATCATCATCCTCCACATTATCAGAGCCCTCATAACAGGTTCTTTAAATCATTTAGATGGCGAAGAACAATGGTCCATAGAAATAAACACACCATCCTCTAAGGCCATCTCATTCCTGTCACCTACCATAACGGCCAATCGAGCTTCCACATTAGTTCACTTCACAAATTCCTAAATATTTAAAGGATTAGAAATCATAGTATCAATGGAATCAGACACGTTGTGATTAATAATACAAGTAAGAGATGTTCCATCATTAAAACCCTTTTGAGTTTTTAAATTAGACAAAACATTAGCCACAATCTTTTCCCCATCACTAGTAGGAATATTTAAAGTATTAGAAATAACTCCCGGATCGTGAGGCAAAGTGACATTATTGGAAATAGCCTTGGTAACAACTGGAAGAGGTTCTATCTCAATACCAACCAATGATTCCTCAATCAGATGAGAGGGATTAGAAGAGATATCCACCAAAGGAATCATAATAAGTTTAGTAGCTTCAGTAGTTTCAGTAGGTTCGATTTAAGTACCCACTGGCTCATTTATTTGTTTCGAAGAATTCTTAGCAGTACAAAGGTGAGGGTGTTTCTGAAAACAATCGTTCATAGCGTGCCCGTGCATTTTACAGAAAGAACAAAAGATAGGTAAGTTCTCAAACTCAACTTTTTGGAAATAACCTTTAACTTCGGACACAATTCATATTTCACTTGGATGTTTCTTAGGGACATCCACTTCAACCAACAACCTCGCAACAGACGGCCTCAACACCGAAGCTGTAGCTTGGTCAGTTTATAATGGGCGCTCGAAGATAGAAGCCATCCCAAACAAAATTTGATGATTAAAAAAATACAATCTCAAATTAGGAAATGAAATCAAAACCGGAGCAATAGGATATTCCTCCCTGACATCAAAATTCGGAGTCTATTTCAGTAAACGCATTTGACACGCTTGAATATAATATGACCTTCTAGCAAAAATGTGACTATAATCAAGATCATTAGCAAGTTGGGTAGAAACATGTCTTTGACCAATTAAACCAACTTGAAATGATCCAGAGAGCTTTAGGTTAATAAAAATCTTTCGAATGACATCAACATTAGGCCTCCTCAACATAAATTTAC
>NW_021380961.1:616013-623850 GCF_001605985.2 Dendrobium catenatum | reverse complement strand
CCTTGCTTCCGATGTCGTCGGATTGGTCTTCATCTCTAGTAATTTCTTCAACAACGCTTCCATCAAAGTGAACTTCCCTTCCAACTTTTCATTGTTGGAGGAGATTTGATTTTGAAAATAAAATAATTTTCCCTCCAAATCTGATTTTAATTGCCCAATTTCACCTTCTAACACTTCGACTTTCTTTTCGGCCATCTTTCTTCCCAAGGATCTCAAGAGAGCTTCTTCCGGATGAGAAAATACCGCTGAAATTTCAAAATTTCAGCCGTCGTTGGTCCCAAGATGATGCTCTGATACCAATTTGATAGGAAATACTTGAGTTCGCAAGTAACCCTAAGGGAAATACTTGAGTTCGCAAGTAAACCTATCACTAATTGGTGAAAACAAAGAGAATAAATACAAAACCTGGGCAAAATCAGCCCCAAAACGATGGATTGCAATAAGAGAATCAAAGCTAAACAAACACAAGAACAAGATACAAGTGATCCTCAATTTGAGAGGACGATCGTTCTCTCCCAAATCTCTAAACAAAACAATCTATAGCCAAAATACCCAAGAACTCCAAGAGAAACTCAAATGATGCATAAAACCTATCCCTAAAACAAACCCTCCTATTAATACATTTAATTTCCTAATTCAAACATCCCTCATTCAAATTTTCCCTCTCAAGATAGCTTCGCAAATACCCCTCCCCCAATTGCTCCAAGTAAGTGGCAACATTAAAGGAGGCGGACCCCTTTCCGCCTCATGTAGATATGAGCCGGCTGCTGGGTGAACCGGCCTATCGGCCTTATTATTTGAGAGAAGCTATGGAGCTAGCCCAGTTAGCGGAGGATCAGAGGCACCTGCAGAAAGGGCCTAGAGGTAGCAATTTAGGAGATTCATACAGGATGATCACCACCATTTTGGCTTCCAAGGGACCGACACCGGATATTCTTAGGTAGACCCCGAAGTAGAAGACTATAGGAGAGAGATTTGGTGAAAACTTCAAAAAGCTCACTGAGACAGAGTTACATGAGAAGAGGGCAAAGGGGTTGTGTTTCAATTGTGATAAGAGGTATACAACAAGGCATAGGTGTAAGGACTGAATTCTTCAGGTTCTCACCATATGTGATGATGATGAAATTGAGGGAGATGAGAGTGAGGTAGTGGTGGTGTAGGAGGAAGAAGAAATGCATTTAGATGTGGCGGGGGTCTCCTTAAAGTCAGGGTGAGATTCACTTCAAATCACACCATGAAAGTAAGAGTAGAGATAGCAAATAGAGAGGTGGTGATGTTGATAGATAGTGGGACTACCCACAATTTCATCTCCAACCAGGTCGTGGATGAATTGGGGTGAAGCTGGTGACACGGGGTACTACGGGGTGATGATGGGCATAGGGAAGGTGCAAACAGGTAGAGGAGTGTGAAGGGATGTGATTTTGACCACATAGAGGGGTCCAGGTGAGGGAGGACTTCCTTCCTTTGGGCTTAGGAAACAATGATGCCACCCTAGGGATGAAATGATTGTAGGCCTTGGGAGACACCAAAGTTAATTGGAGAGCATTGCCGATGGAAAAGATGGTGGAGGGAAGGAACGTGGTGATCAGGGGAGAAGCAGGGTTATCTAAAGCCATGGTTTTTCTCAAAACTATAGTGAGGACCATACAAGAGGTGTGGGGAAGATTTCTAGTGGGGTTGCAAAGCTTAGAGGGGACCAGGTTGGGAGGGACATGAAAATAGCACATTATTGCATAATAAAAGACATAATTTTTAGATGATACTCTTACTTTGCAACTAAAGATTGTGCTTGTTAAGATAGATTTTTTTATTTTAAATTTTTTAAAAGGTAAGGGTTTCAGCCACCCACACGTGGGGCCATGGGCTAGCGCCAAGTGGACGACTAGTTCCCCTTAAATTAAGAAAACATAATGATCAAAATGTTGATAAGATATCTAACTTTCAATTGTGGGGTTGTTTAAATAATTGATCAAAATGGCACGTGGATTAGGTGTATAAATAACCTAGCATCAAGATTGATTTCTACACGAAAGTCTCTGTTCCCATGTGGTTTCACAATACCAATGTATAAAATTTTAAGGAAGCAACTTAAAATTTATGCCAGCATAACTAGATTCCTAAAACTGCCTTATGGCATGCATATCATCCTGAAAGCAAGATTTTAGGATTGTTCTCTAATTCACAAAAAAATATTCGGAGAGATGCCATCTATAACAATCATTTCGAACATTGTTTGAAATTCCAGTGACCTTCTTTGAATAAACAAGTTGACACAATCTTTGTAGCTTTGACTCTTGGATCACGTAATAAAATGGTGGATGACATCATTTTAAATCATGCAATTCATGAATTCATAAGTTAATGGTGTTCAAATTCCTAACCAATCATCAAATCTCGCAATCTGAAAGTTAGGCTATGCAAACCAGGACTCTTAATGGAAAAAAGGACCCCTAACCCCAATAAACTATGACCTCTATATGGTCTTATGCTTAGATCTATCTCGATTATTTTACTTCCAAATTTTAGCCTGATCCAAAGTGGGTTGCCCATTGCCTGAATTCATCATTAGCCTATTTTGAAAGTTTTAGCCAATTTCTATATTTTCCAATATTTTACAAGTTTACTTAAAAACTATTTCAAATTCTTAATCATCAAGATATTGTCCACTTTGACAAAGTGCTCACGATTTTGTCCCATTGGGATAACTTCCTAGGAAGCTAACAATCTTAAGTTGCCTATAGTTTAATTTTATTTTCTTAAGGGGTTTCACACAAGTTTAGGCAAATCCAAGCAAATATAATTATGCAAAACCAATTTTAATCTTTTGTGACTTGGAGTAGATCTTGGACCGTCTATAAGGGCAATTGATGTAATAATTAATAAACTTGTTACAATAATGTGTACCCATAGGATTATATTTCGTCTTTCAGAGATGCCATTGGATAAATATCCAATGGTCAATGAGGCATGCATTATGGATAAATTAATGGATTAGCATAACTTAAAAACTAATCAATGTTAAAGCGTGTTGTGCAATAAAGGCTATATGAACAAATTATTGGTATGAAATACAGGTTACATGACGTAGATCGGAAAATTGTGTGGTCTTTGGGAAACTCCTTGCAAACTGCTTCAACTTTAGACTAGGGTTGTAGCTCCCTCTTGCACAACTCTCCCTAACAGCATACATCCGATTCATGGTCAAAACCTATGACAAATCAGTCAAAAATATATAGTGGATTTTGGTGCTCCCATCAAAACGAGTAGATTTTGTCTTGACTTTGATGTGACAAGTCTTGTATCATATTTGTCTAATGAGGCACAAAGTGTCAATTACATTTTTTCTTTTCAGATTGTTCCAAAATATTGATTGAAGTATACCTCTAACCACTCATTTCCCTTTCTACATGCAGCATAGGATTACTTCGCTCCATGCTGTGTGGCTTCTAAAATTCTCACCCCCGCCTTTCTGTGTGGGAGAATTTTAAGGAATGTGGATGCGTCAAATTTTTAGAAGATAGATAAAATTGAAGATAGAAAACTACCCAGAGATTTCACTCTCATTTTATGAGGACTTTATGATATGATTCAAAGTTTCCCATTGGCGCATGCCCCCCTTTGATCAAGTACCACTCCCGATGATTAGAGAGAACTTTTGATTAAGACTAGTTGTTTACACTAAGCGTTGAGCAAATAGTAGCAACAAGTATAGGATTTGAAATTTGAAATTTATCATGTTATACTTAAAGCAGATGGCAAGGGTAATGTGACGAAACTGATCAATGTCACATGATTTTGTCGTTCCATGTTTTAATGATCCATAATCTATTTAGTTAGACTTGAGGTAGATGTTTGTCTAAGGAGACAAATTCAAGTCAACTTAGCTAATAGATGATTGATACCCTATTGAGTATGCCCTATGATTCATCACTCAAGGATTTTTTAGCCATTGGAGAACTTATAGGTTTTGTCCGTAACTGTAATTTAGTGGCATCATTTCATAGCAAAATCACCCAGTCAAAAGGGCACATACCACTTTGTTATTGGTGAGAAATCATTTGAGAATGAATCATAATAATACGCTAGACAAAATATTTATTTTTTGTGCGCTGAGGTTATCTTTAATTTATCATATTTGATAAATGTTTATGGAAGATGAATGGATTTTGTTTTAAGTTTTAAATAGTAAATTTCACTTAAAAATTTTAAATTTTATTTTCCTAAATTTTATCAAAATTTGGGCCAAAAAAATTTCATTTTGGAATTTAAGGGTATTTTTGAAAATAAGATCCCCATGCAGCATTCTCAGACTTTACATTTGAGCAGTTGACACATTGTTGGAGCACATGAAGAACTTTGAAATTCTTTTTTAGAAGTATACATGCTTTCAATGTGCCTATGCAAATCACGTATATGGTTTTCAATCCATTTGTATATTTCTTCTATCAAATTCTTAACCTTAGCCTCATACCCCCAATATACTCTCTCATGGAGTGTTTTGCTCATTCCTCTATGAACACCAAAACCACCACCAATAGTTCCTTTTTCATGAACACCAAAACCACCACTAATAGTTCTTCTTTTCTGCCCTTAGGTATTCCTCATATTGTGTATCCATCTTTTCCATAACAATTTATTCAAACTTTCCTCTAATTCAATTTGAGTATTATATAACACTAGATGCTTTATATCTCCATATCAAATAATCAATTTGATTGCAACTAATCTAATATTAATACTTTTTAAAATGAAAAGTATAACCTTTCACTTCTTCATCAATGCAACCAAATTATATCCCAACTTATAAATTTTTATTTTGAGAAAACTCAAAGCACCCTCCAGTCTCTTGTTTCTCCTATCTCCATTCTACATAACATAAACAACCTAATAATCTAGATTTCCTAATTTAGGTCTCTAAATTTTATCTAGCAAATCTAACTTCGGATTTTTGAAAGCGTACCTCACCTTTTTACATCAAGTAAAAAGTTTTATTCTAGCCCTCTAAAAACAACTTTAATATCAAAATTGCAACAAACACAAAAAAATCTTTGCACACTTTCACCTCATCTTCGATAGATTGTGATGCATTAACCCATTTTTACATCCTAGTTCTCCTGCTCACTCTACACAATATCAAGGTAGAAATTGATGAGTGACTTCTAAGGAATGTCGAAGCATTAGTAGTAAACAAATGTTTATCATAATGCCTTACATTGTCCATTGTTGCTAACCAGTTGAATATAATCATTTTTCTCAGATGCTGGAATATATGCTACCAAGTCTTATCCATACGGTAATTTATGAGTCTTAAATGTTGAGCATACCAATTAATATCCTCATCTTAACATTTGTGAATTTTCAATAATAACTAAAGAATTGAAGCCACAAAATGAAGTCAACCTTACAAAAAGAAACATGGGTTGTTGCGTTCTCGGAGATAATAACAACGCTTATGCCAATAATAATAATAATAAGAACAATGCATTTTATGGATGAACATAATCTTTAGCATTTGGCCTCACAAAAGAAGAAATCATGGGTTATAACATTAACAAAACTAATGCCAATAGCAACAAAAGAAGAACCATGCATGTTATGAATGGACATAATCTGTATCCTTAGGCCTCACAAGAAAGATGCTAAGGTTGCAAATACTATCTTGTAGAGAAAGAATATCACATATTTACCACTTGAAAAAAGAATTCAACTAAGGTCCTATTTGATTTCAGATATGATTTAGTAAATTTGGATTAATACATTTTGTTTAAATTGGATTTATAGGACTTTGTAAATTTTGATGCTAGGATCTCAATTCTTAAATCCAACTGGATTGTTGGGAAGATTTTGGAAAATTTAGTAAAACTTGAAGAGACTGATATTGGAAATACCAAAATATCAATGGAATTGGGATTTGTATTAATCAAATCCTAGATACATGTCAGAATTTATCAAATTCCACTAAATCTTTATTTTTTTAGATCCTCTTATAAGATATTTGGCGGGTTTTGGTTTGATTCCAACTTAAATTCTACTTAAAATGGTAAACCAAACAAAGGCTAACATAGATGAAGAACCCAATTTTGTAAAGAATATTCAAATGGTTGAATTAGCTAACATAGCTTTTCTCATTAAAAAAAGCTTGATCAATGTTCACCAATGAAGCAACTAGTAGAGCATGTAGGCCCACCAGCAATTTAGCTGAAAGCAGGCATGAGGATCTGAATATTATAAATTTATCAGGTATCTGCAGTCTTTCTACCTCCTGCAAGTGTTCTTTTTGCATTGGATTAATCAAGCAAAGAATAATTTCTAATACAGACTATAAATTAATACCTTCTATGTGGAATATAAAGAGAGTTAGAATCTTTTCTTAAATTGAAAATCAAATAGGATAGTCTAACTCTCATTTCATCTTAGCAGGAGATTTCTCAAAATGCTAACACTACTCATCAGCTGTATAAAGCTATCTTAGACATCTTCTTAAAGAATTCTAGTAGGCCACATTTCTTTCTCATCTAAGAAACAAATCACCTATTGAACCATAAATATACATAATTATCCATGTTTTTCTAAAATATGCATCAGTTTTTGAACAATGGAGGAAAAAAAAAAACAAAGGCATACCAAAACCTATCTGATCTTTATAGGAAGAGAAGGGCTCCGCTTTCTCCATTCTCGGAGCAACGTCCTTCACAAGCTCTTCGTATTCCTTCCTCTCCGCCATCTCCGCAAGCTTCCTCAGTCTCTCTTTCAACTCCTCGCTCTACCAAGTCCAACGGCCACCTGACAAAATTTAGAATAGAAAGACACGGACACGAGACCTATGTTGCCAATTCTAATTCTCTCACCTTCTCCCTGGGTTTGGGGCTAGAGAAGAGGAATTCAGCACCAGAAAAAAGGGCGGTTAAGGAGGGCCTTGCGCCGACCGGAAGAGCCGACCAGACGGAGCGGAGGGATCGATAAGGGACGGAACTCTGAGATGAGAGATCAGAAGCGATATCTCGGAGTTCACCAGAGAGGCGTTGCTCGTCGGCCGCGGCGACGAGAAGGAACGCGCGAATTGTCTCATTGTTATGCACGACAAGACGGGTCGTTGCTGAGCCCCCGGCGGTAGATATTGGCTCCTTGGCCATCGGTAAAATGTGCTCACTTGGAGTCGATGATGTCGGAAATAAGCCTATGAATTTTTTTAGTCGACCAACTAACTATACGCGGTCAGAGGCTTATATTGCTGAATTTTATTTTTTAATGATAATTTTTTTTTTGGGAAATTAATGATAAATTTATATGATTGTAATATTTTTTTTATTTATATATCTTATACTTAGATATTTAAATTTATTTGTATACTTAGATATGTTGAGTGCCCAAAGGTATAGATACTAACACTATGATGGAGGGAAGAGATATTGATGAAAAGTTGCTCTCAAGGGATAGTGAGAAGGATATATCAACCTCTTAAGAAGATTTTTCATATGTTAGTCATAAAATTGCTTGGGTGAAAGAGTTTTCCTACCAAGGCTCTAAATAATTAAGTCCTCCACCCATAAAGATGGATAATACCTCTCTCGTAAGAGATGTAATCAATATACGGTGTAGATATTTGTGACGCCCCAGGCATCCATAGTGAAAGGATTCGTCTGACATTCTGATCGAACTCCATTCCAATTGCCTTGTTCGGACCTGAAATTGTTAACCACATATAATGAGCTTCAAAAAGCCCAGCAGGTCACCAAAGCCTACAACTGAAATCAAAGCACGGTACTGCTATCAATATGCATGTCAGCCAATCAAATCCATAACAGTCAATGGTCAATGAGTCTATGCAATACGGAAA
>NW_021380961.1:589768-615775 GCF_001605985.2 Dendrobium catenatum | reverse complement strand
AAATCCAAACAATGCAATATCGTACACATGTAATTTCATACAATGGTCTTACTGAACAAGTACAAACACTGGCTATCAATAGTGCTGTTGTAGAAATCCATAGTGCTGTTGTAGAATCCATATTGCTATTGTAGATATTCATATGTTGGTTTCAATAAGAGTCGTCACTCTGTGCCCGTCGGCCGCCCGTCGGCATATTAAACTCCTTATAACTCCCAATCGATATATCAATGATCAATGATTTAAAGGAAAGCCCGTCGGTCCACCATCTTGTACAGGTCAATTCAATCTCCAACCAACGTTCAACCAGGCTTGTCTTACAGTATTCAATAGTCAATATAAGAACAATGTAGAGCAATCATATCAACATTCATATGCGTATCTATTCAATTCATCAATCTCAGAAAAATCGGAAATCGTACGAAATTTCTGCTGCGTAACGGCAGTCTATCAAATTTACACAAAAATCCTACAAAATCACAATTCACCAAATTACAATAGAATGTTCACGACAATAATATAAGACTATTATTCTACTGAATCAATATCAATAAACATCATGATATTTTTCTATTCGAACAAAATCACGTAGAGCCCAAAATAACAGGTAAAATCATTCCAGAAAACAATCAAATCGCGTAGAATATTCGTATCTATAACATATTAAAAGTTGTGCGGTGAAAGTTGTGTCAATACAAAATGGTGCGCGTTTTTTGGTAACGAAAACACAAATCTGAGCACAAAACGACCAAAACTCAACATCTTCGAAAACAAAAATAGGATTCGGAGTCCTTACAGCGAGATAAACAAATTGTTCAACAGCGTCGACGAACGAAAAGCGCTCCGCGGCCTCCGAAAACCAGCTTTTCCTTCGCTTTCCTTCTCTTTCTCTCTCCTCAGATATTTTCGTTTTTATAAAAATGATTTTCTCTCTCCTCAAAACGAGCTGATTTCCTTATAACATAAGCCTGATCGGCCCGGCCGATCGCCACATCGTCCAGGATGATGTGAACAAAATCCAATCGTCCAGGACTCTTCCTCAGGCCGATAATTTCAGTTTTGCTCTCGGGATTTTTGTCTCCTCTGATCGTCCCAGGACGATCCAAAATCGGCCTGAACGATCCCATTCCAGAAAAATCAGCTGTCTCACTGCACTGATCGTCCCGGACGATCTCAATATCGTCCCGGACGATCCTGGGAGGAAAATCAAATCTAGAGAGAAACAGATCAAAGAAACGAGCTCTCACAATATTACTAGTGTATTAGGATAATTCTTTATGCTAGTTGCCCTTAGTTGATTAGACATTATCATTATATAGACGTGGTAACATTATGATTCCTCTAAGAGATGATTTATAACGTGTCAATGGAGGCTAGTCTAATATGAGGATCAAGAGTGCAAGATAAGAAGTTGATAAATAGGATCAGGGTCGAGGGAGGAGGATGTAACAACCCAAATTCTTAACTATTGAGATATGTCCGCTTTGGTATAAAAGCCTCGCGGTTTGGTCATGTTGGTGTAACTTCTCAATATGTCACACATTCTAAAATTGTTCCGAGATGAGCATGCTTAACTACGGAGTTTCTCAATAAAATTATAACCATTACACGAAAAGATGCCTCAATGTTTAAGAGTTTAATTTCTTTAACTTGAGGGATTTCACGATCTCTCCAACTTAAGTAGCTGATATCCTCATTAGCATCTTTATCCTAGAATCATTCACTACACATATAACATTATAGAGGTTTTCCTTATAAGTTTAAGTGTTGTCTCCCATCATGTAGCAATATGTTATATAGTGGGTTCAAGAGGTTGCTCCCATGACAAAGCGCTTTATCTTGTATGATACTTAGTTCTAATCTTTCGGTTGGTGTATTGCTATAATACCATTTGTAATATCTCAAACTCTTAACTATCATGACAAAGCGCTTTATCTTGTATGATACTTAGTTCTAATCTTCCGGTTGGTGTATTGCTCTAATATCATTTGTAATATCTCAAACTCTTAACTATCGAGATATTTTCCGCTTTGACCTAAGAGCCTTACGGTTTTGTCTTGTTGGTGTAACTTCTCAATAGGCCACTTGTAATAACTTAAATATGTTAAATAAATTTTCTTGAAAAATATTAAAATTTTGAAGTAGAATGTTGCGGTGCTAGGCCAAGAATAATATACCCAGTGACTTCCTTACTTGATTATTTGGTTAGGAAGAAATTAAAAGTGGGGAAGAAGAGAGAGGAGAGAGAAATGTGTTTGGATTATATTTATCAGACATTCCTATTATAAATTTTATTTTATTCATTGTAAGTGACAAATCTCTTACTTCTCTTTTCAATGATTTTGATTTCTATGAATTTTATCTCTCATAAATTTGTCAAAATATATTATCTACTATTTTCATAAACTTTCACCACGCAAGTTTGGATATATGATAGATTTGATCATTCTAAATAATTTGATATGATTTTATAATATTTTAAATAAAGTATTAAATGTAATGCCCTAGAATCTAAATTGAAAGAATTATTCTTTTAATCTTTTAATAAATACCAATCAGAGCTATCTAATATAATCTATCAGTAATAAACAACAAAATAGATTCTATAATTCAAAACGTCAATGTAAACATCTATATTCATTCTCAAAAATCATATACATTGCTCATGATCTACTCAATCAAATCATTACTAATAAGTCCTGAGTACAAAAGAAAAATAAAAAGAACCAGAACCTCAAGAATCCTGACCATCCTCACACTCATGCTCCTCTATCATGACCTAAAATCATTTAACCATATATAATGAGCTTAATAAGCTCAGTAGGTCACCTAAACTTATAACTGAATTCAAAGCTCGGTAAATGAGCAATATGTTTATCAGCAGTCAAATCATAACATTTACATTCATATGATCATTAAATTAACGTAGATACAGTAAAATTTATATCCCCATTTTATGCTGACAAAATCAGAATTATTTTTTTAATTTTTTTAGAATCAGGATTATTTTTTTATTTTTTTTAAATCTTACATTTTTTAATTTATGCGGTGAAAATTTTCTTGAAAACTATCTAATGTTCAGAATTGTCGTATAAGTTTTATATACTAAAATTTTTGTATTTTGTGCTAAGAAAATAAAATTTAATCAGAAAATTTGAGAAATTTCTGTATTTTTTGAAAACTGAGATATATAAAATATAAGCTATCTCGATATAGACAATTCTAAGAACTAGGCTAATAGCTAAAAATGGACCATGGTGACTCAAAACAAACTTTCTCTCTCTAGGAAATATCCTCTCTTTCTCTCACTCAGTCGGTAGTAGGCGCCAGCTATTCGAATTGAAACGGAACAAATTAGTGAAAAAATATATTTTGGATTGGAATATTATTTTGGATTTGATTGATGAAGTTTGATTAAACCTCATGACAAAACTTTTATTCGAAATAATGAAATGAAAATTTTATTGCTCTTATATTGTTTACTCTCAAAAGATGTTGTTTATATAGCAAATCTTCTTATCCAAGTATCACATCTCGCATTGCCGGTGTTAAAAACTTTTTGCAGCACAATATAATTTTTAATATGCGAGTAGAAAATATATTATATGTTAATATATAAGATGACAAAACTTTTAAGTTAATTAAATAGAAAAAAAAATTGACTCAAAATTTCAAATCTAACTTTTAATCAAGATGAATGTCAAAATTATTAATTTCGTATTTTGATAAGTATAATATAAATTTAATTAATTTTCTAACAATATATATAAGAGTTGTTTAGTTGCAATCATTCAAAATTTAAAAGAATTTTAAATATGGTTCAAATTCATGGACAATTGTTTATGTTTGGTTGGAACTAACAAAAGTTAATCTAAAACTTAAAAAAAAAAAAAAAAAAAACTAGGACATATGAGGGCAGTGAATCTAGGGTGTCCGGCGAGAAAAATTATTCTGTGCGGAAGTCGAACTCCGTCCGGATATCTAAGGCCACGGCTCGGTACCACAATACTGAGGCTCGTTATCGCTCGGTATTGCGCCCCGATATCGCTGGCGTAGCTCATTCTGGTTGATATCCAGATGTAAAGCTGCGTTCGGCGTCTGCATAGAATAATCTCTTATTTAGTAAAAATTGTGGCAGAGATAGTCAATATGATTGATAAGAAAGTTACGACTTCATTTGGAATAAATTTTTTATTACTTTTTAATGCAAAAATTTTCAATATAAAAATTTTTTTTGCTAAAAAATTAATTTAAAAACAGCAAAAAATTATCCCAAATAAAATAAAATCACAAATCAAGAAGTCACAAAAGTGGAAAATATCAAAATTTGATGCGATCTTATTGACTTCAAATCTTTCTAATAAAATAAACATTTGCCACGCACGCGCATGTTAACCACAAATACTACCAAACCGCTGCCCCGTGCCTCCTCTTCAACAAATCTCCGTCTCTCTCACCAATCTACCTCCGCCCATGTGGAATTCAGCTAACCGGCAACCTCCATTACCCCAACTCTCTTCCTCCACACTCTTCCTCCCACCTATACATAAATATACTCTCTCCGCCATCTCCAACCAGCCGTCCTTCCCCCTTTCTGCCTCTCTGCAAACTCATCCATGGCTCCTGCTGCAATCGCACGCCACACAACGAAGACCGTCTGCGTCATGGACTCATCCAACCGCCTTGGCGTCGCCCTTGTCGACCGCCTTCTTCACCGTGGTTACACCGTCCACGCCGCTGCCTTCGCTCGTGGTTCGGACTCCTTTCTGTTTTTTTGTCTGTTAAGCTGCTGTATTCGTTTAAGGCGATTGATCGAACAGTTGGCGTGCATGCGCAGGTGATGCGACGAAGGCGGCCTGGAGCGAGAACAAGCGAGTGAGGGTTTTCAGAGCTGATCCCTTGGATTACAACAGCATCGCCGAAGCAATCCGAGGATGTTCCGGCTTATTCTACACCTTCGACGACGAGTCGTCTTACGATGTAAGTTCGATCTCCGACGATTAATGGCCGCCCTTTAGATTTGTGCGCAGAGACGACGTAGATGTGTGATCGATCAATCAAATCATCCACCGTGAATCGTACTTTACGATTCTATGCGATAAAATTAGTAATTTGGCAGTTTTATTCAAGAAATGTAAATGATGAACAATGGTGCAGGAGTTCATGGTAGAAATAGAGCTGAGGGCTGCACATAATGTACTGGAAGCGTGTGCGCAGGCTGACACCATAGAGAGGGTGGTCTTCACATCCTCAGTTACTGCACTCATATGGAATGAGAAACTCAAAGTTACAGAGGATGTTGATGAGAGAGATTGGAGCGACCCTAATTTCTGCCGAAAATTTAAGGTAAACGAATCTCCGAATTGCTTATGTAATTTAAGTCATTTCATACATACCGCTTTATATCATACTATTTATATATCTAACACCTAAAACTTTAATATTTCGTGCCCACCACCAATAGATCAAGTATGGATGCAAGGAATGAAATATTAAAGTTTATAGGATAGTATGAGCAGTAGGAATGAAATATAGTATTGACATATTTGATATTAAAGTTGTCTATTGACGGCAGCAAGGGTGAACTCCCCTTGAACTCAGGGGGCAAAAAGTTCAATTGCCCTTAGGTCGAACCCCACGGACACGCGAGAGTTACTTATAAGTTTGCCTCCCCTAAAAATTAAGTCTGGTCCCGCCTCTAGATGGTAGACATGAAATAATAAAATTTTGAATGTTAGATATGTAAATAGCATGATATAAAGTGGTATGTATGTAATTTTTATATAATTAATTGCCGGAAGAAATGGTTAAATGCTGAGCTGAGACTTGATTTTCTAAAGCATTTAATATTAGTTGTTGAAAGTTGGATATTAATGGAAGGATATAGAATGGTGCTTTGGCCTTAATCAATGGCATACATCTCACGTCTTCGCTTTCTTGTTTAAGATATTGGTTGAACTGTCAAAGAAATGGACGTGGCTAAGTGGCTTGCTGCACAACGCCAGTTATCAAATGAGGCATGTCTTTTTTAAATAAGAAGGAGAATCGTATTGTTACCAATAAGGAGTTGGAAATTAGGTCATATTGTTGAACCACCAAAGGGTTTTGAGATATTAGTAAATTTTCCTCCACAAATTTTTAAGGCTTTGGGAAAAACCATCTTATTCATCCCAGTTAATTAAGAATTTTACAGAGATAAGATGTTCCTTACAGAAATTTGAAATTTTTTTTTTTTTTTAATTAGGATGGGCTTGAAAGAAGCTTGATTTAGTTTTAGATGAGAGTAACATAAGTTTTGATTGATTGCTTATATATTACACTAATCTCAAAGTAAGCCCAAAAATTAAGATTCATTCTTACCCAAAGTTTTTCTCCCTTCCACCCTCTTCCCTCTCCCTCTTTCTTTCCCGCCATTTCTCTCCTCCGTCTCTCTCTCTCTAGTAGACTTTCTCTCTCTTTGAGTTGAATGCACCAAACGAAATGACGCATTCAAAATGCATTATTTCTTTTGTCGCATTTTGAATGGCTATTTCATTTGACGAATTTGCTCTTTTTTTAAATTTTTTAATGAGCACGCTCCTTTGCTAATTCTGACGATTAATCTGCTTCTTTATAAAATAAACCCCACGAAGCGCCCACTCAATCTTAGATAAGCTGCTTGGTGATAATCCTCGACATCCTCAAATAAAAGCTAATTTTAAAATTGCTTGTTAGAAGAACAGAGTAGGGGCTCAAATTGAGCTCTATACATCCATCAACAAAAAAGCTAAAGTCAATAAAAAACGGCATTACTAATATATTAACAAAATTATTTATTTTATTTCAATGATGATGTGAGATTATTCACCAATGCTATCTTTATGCTACTTCATTTTGCATTTTACTTTCCTTTCTATGACCTATTTTTAGAACTTTGAATGAACAGTTATAATGTTTTTTTCGTACACCAAAGCTCCTAATTTCCTCATCACGAATCTATGTATTCCATCCAAGACTATAATTCCAGTGCTAACAGATTTAACCGTCAATGGTAGCTATGGCATGCTCTGGCAAAGACACTCTCAGAGAAGACGGCATGGGCATTGGCAATGGACCGAGGGGTTGATATGGTGGCGGTGAATGCCGGACTTATCCTTGCCGGGCCTGAGCTCTCGTCGGCGAATCCATATCTAAAGGGCGCACCCGAGATGTACGAAGATGGGGTATTGGTGACAGTGAAGCTCAAGTTCCTTGTTGATGCTCATATCTGCGTCTTCGAAAACCCGGACGCCTATGGCCGTTACCTATGCTTCAACCACACAATCTGTCACCCAAAAGACGCCATCAACCTTGCTCAGATGCTCTCCCCCGGACCAAGTCCTCCTCCCAGGTACAAGTAAGAATGTAATTAGTTTCATTGTCTGACGTAAGTCTTGGGCTTCGTTTGGGGATAGTTTTCTTTCTGCTTCTTAAAGCGGTTACTAAAAAGTCGCTTTAAGAAGCAGTAAGAAAGACGTCCCAAACGAAGCCTTGGTCTGATGATATATTCTTAAAATATGCTTTGTGATGCAGTGATGGGCTGGGAGTGATTCAGGGGAGGATACACAGTAAGAAATTAAATAAGTTGCTGTTGGAATATAGAGATGGATTGCAAGTAGCAGAATAGGCAAGTATTGTATTTATAATTCAATTTACAGGTTTAGCGAGCCTTCTCTTGTTTTGATATGTGCAAGGAGGCAAATTGTAGTTTCCAATGGTGTTTTTATCCTCTTTTTTTTTTAATTTATTCCACTGGTTCGGTTTGCAGAGTATTAGTAGCAGAGAAAGAGGCTTAAGGAATGAAATATGTTCAGGAAGATTATGAAATGAGAGAGATCTCTCTGAATGAGAGAATTCTTGTTCTTGGTCGAGGCAAATTTCTGAAGGAAATGGACTGTAATTGATTCATTTTCTTGTAATCTAAACTTGAAATAAAGGAGAATGATCTGTTTGTAGCCATGCGATCATCATCAGGGGCTCGAGGGCCACTAGATTGGCCTCTTGAGACTGAAAAAGCCTAGTGAGAAGACCATCGCCATACTTTAAATAATGTGGCCTCTGAGACTTAATATTTTTTATGTAGTGGTACTCTTAATAATGTGTTATGAGCCCCACGTATATCATTGTGTCCAAAGAATAATAATTTTAGGTCCACAAGACACTTGATAGGTTTAACTCAAAGGGGTTACTAAATGTAAGCAATTTATGATTTTATTGATTTCTTCATGTGAATAATTCTTTGGATTATGACCAAAGGTCCAAAATTAAAGAGAGAATCAAATTATCAATAGAAAAATTTTGGGTTGGAATATGATACAATTGATATGCCGCGTGAAAATTTATTTGACCATCATGATTCTCAATGTATTGTTTATATTAGATATCTAAAGGTCTTGATAAGACAAACTCAATGATACTAAGATTGAATATTAGCCGTTTGATGGTGTTATGGAATGTTGGTCAAATTTATAAAAAAGACCCTCATCAATTTGCCACATGAAGGGGGCCTAGACTTAGTTTAGAGAGAGCTTGGAGTTATGAAGAATTCTAGAACTCTAAATGATGTTAGAAACTGACAATCACCATTAGCTAGCATGGTCACCTGACTGCCGTCATCTAACTACTATCCTCCCACTATCGTCACGTCATTGTCGTCCCATGATTATCATCATCATGATTCTCAATGTATTGTTTATATTAGATATATGAACTCTAACTGAAGGTCTTGATAAGGAGCAATTATTACGTCCGGTCACCGAATGCATTCATAGACCAATAATCACGCGCCACGTCACCTAAAACTCGGTATTGACTATTGAGCACTCGGTATTGTTCGGTATACATTCGGATACGTTCAGATTTGACCGGACGTAATAATTGCTCCTTGGTAAGACAAACTCAATGATACTAAGATTGAATATTAGCCGTTTAATAGAGTGTTATGGAATGTTGGTCAAATTTATAAAAATGACCCTCCTCAATTTGTCACATGAAGGGGGCCTAGACTTAGTTTAGAGAGAGCTTGGAGTTATGAAGAATTCTAGAACTCTAAATGATGTTAGAAACTGACAATCACCATTAGCTAGCATGGTCACCTGACTGCCGTCATCTAACTACTATCCTCCCACTATCGTCACGTCATTGTCGTCCCATGATTATCATCTTATAATCACAACCACCTGACTCTCACAATTCATTTATTTTTGTATGACCAACATTATCTAATTACTATGACTTCATCATTACTACACAATTGTTGTCACATGACCATCATTATTTGACATTGTCGTCTTATTAACAACATCCAATTGCCACATATCTTGCATTTTCCCTCACATTTGTAGTAGAAAGGTAAACTTGTATTACATAGTTTATAATCTTATCTTCTCCAAATGATGGGAAAAGTGAATTCTTATAACATATCCGACACAGTGAATCATCTCATCTAAACCAAGATCCATGATTTTTTTTCTATATGAATATTATACGTAAAAATTCTAGTGTCAATTGCATTCTTTTTTGATATTTTTGGATATATGTACAAAGCTAAGATGTAAAAATTTTCTATACCGCCTAGAATTTTCTAGCAAGAAATAATAATGATAAAAATTTTGATTTAGATACATCTCAAAGTCATTAAATTTTGAATGTAATTCATAATAAATCAATTAAAACTCATATTGCATTGTTCTCAAATAAATATAATTGGATTTCAAACACATCCTAATTAAAATATTGATTAGAATATCTTCAATCATTTTTTTTTCATTTTAAATATATTTTGTGGTAGCATATGACTAAGAATGATAACAAATTCTTGTTGAATTATAAACTGATAGATTGCATCATTTTGAAATGATTTGATGAGCAAAATGTTATGGATGATAAGTGTATATCTATACATGTCGATATAGGTAACATATATGTGCAAAGTATTTATGCCTCCAATGAGATCGATTAATAGGTGCACTTTCTCAAAATGAGCCTCGCCCAAATGAGCATTTGCTGGAGAAAGGTTGGGGATGGTCAACCATTTGCACAGGTGAAAATCATTTTATAAGAGATTGCGACTAAGGATACTAGTGTTTCGAATAAGTTCGACCGAAGGACTCACCTTTGCATACCTTCATTCGGAGAAACACTCGCCCTATGAGGGCACCTATTTCATAACCAAACTCACTTAAAAGACTTGTCTCTGACTCTCTTGCACAGTGGAACTCACCATTCATCCAAGATATTCATCTCTAAGGACTCACTCATGGTGTTTATCATGAAAGACATGTTCAAGGCACTCTCCCTTAAGACTCGCCATAGGTATCCATTCTAAGGGCCCATTCGAAGCATTGGTCCTCTAGGACTTGCTAGAGGCACTTGTTCCTGAGAGCTCACCGCCCATATAGGGCACTCGCCAAAGACATCTCAAATGTCATAGATAGATGTTCATGTGTATATATGATGGTGTACTCCATATGTCTGTATTAGTCTGTATTTGTCTAATAATATATTAATTTTCTATATTTTCTTGGTGTGGCCTTTTCTTATAATCCTTTTAATTTGTTGACCTTATCTCATTTTTACTATTCCCAAGAATTGTATGATTTCCTAGCCACCCTCCATACTCACCTATTTCGATTGTTACTCGCTAGCTCTATCTAGTTTTGCTAGCAAGATTCAGTGTTGCTCACGATCAAATTTGAATCCACCAATAAGATTGTCAGTAAAGTAAATGAGCCTTTATCTAAATTTAAATGGAGCAATTATATAGTTGACAACATAATAAAAATCAATAGAGAATAAAATATTCAACCATCGAACTATTAAACCGGAAAAAGCTGAAATACTTTATGTATGCTTTTTGCTGATGATATTCTTCTTGTTGTTAAGACTAGTGAGAGAGTTGAAAGAAAACTTGAATTATGGAGGTCAAATTTAGAGTCTAAAGGTTTTTGTTTGAGTAGATATAAAACCCAATAATGAAGTATAATTTTAGTAGTAATAGTTCTGATGGGATTGCTACTTCGGGAGATCAAGTTATTAATAAGAGTATATGTTATAGACATATTGAATCTATTGTTCAAATTAACGGTGAAATAGATAAGGATATTATTAGTGGAATTCAAGTTGGATGGTTGAAGTGGAGGAATGCATTGGGCATATTGTGTGATAAAAAAAGTACCTCTCAAACTAAAAGAAAATTTGGTGAGACCTGCAATGCTTTGTGATACAAAATATTAGTTGTTAAAAGAGAAGCATAAAGTTAAGTGTTATATAGATGAGTGGCTTCACTCTTGGAGACAAAATGCAAAATGAGTATGTACGTGAAAGTGTTGGAGTAGCTCCAGTGGCAAATAAAATTAGAGAAAGTCTCCTCAAATGATTTCGACACATAAAATGTTGGCCTTCCGATGACCCGATTAGGAGAGTAGATGTATTGGATTTGACCTATGTTAAGAAATATATAGGTAGGCCTAAAAAACTAGAAAACATTAGAATGACCTTGTCTTATTAAATTTAAATAAGAATTTGACTCTTAGCATGTCACAATGGAGAAAAAAGATTCATGTAGCTGACCCTATATAGTGGGATAAAAGTTTGATGTTGTTGATGATGTTGTTGTTCGAATTTTATAGGATCAGAAAAAATATTAAATCTACAGCCATCTTTATGAACATCTAAATTAATTACATATACCGTCAGTGTACCCTTACCAGTAATACTAATCATCATCATGTCCTTCACAATGGTTGCAGTATAAAATTCTACTGATGCTAATATTGGTATGGGATTCCAATGAGATATACTAGAAGAAATGCAATGTAAATAAATATTAAATTTTCAATAAATCCGAATTAGTGTTATGTATTTTACATAGCATGTCAAATATATAAAATACAATAATACAGAATGATGAGAAGCTGACCTAGAATATGGTTTAGTAACAAGAAAGAATCACAGTTTCTTCACACAACTCCAATATTGTTTGCTTCTCCATTGGCACAATCTATAAAAATATGGCAATCTGAATAATCACAGAAAGGGAAGAATCAAATAATAAAATATGATACAGTGATGCTATTTGGAAGTAGTCTTCTTTAGAAGATCCCCAAATTTGTTTAGTAAAGCCTTCTTTTTCTTTTGTAGAAGCTGATGCTTAATTTCAGAAGTCTTGCCATTCTGTGCAAATCGTCCATTTATCTGATCCAACTTACCATCATCAATCTTTGGTGATTCAGAGAGCATTTTATTATCACTGGTTTCACCACCGTCTTCATAAATCTTGGGTTCTATCTGCACAGGATGCCCTTCGGCTCCATTCTCATCTAGCTTTCTATCATCTTTAATCACTTCCCAAGCTTCTTCTGATGGTGCTTCTGAATTCTCTGTTTCAGTTTCATCAACTTTATCATCCATGACTACAATCATCTTATGCATTATGGTGTGTTCGTTACCATTGTTGGAAAGTAGTCCGTTTAATCCATATTCTTTGTTTTGACTTGCATCGCCATTTTCTTCGATCTTCTTGGATGACACCTTAGCCAGTGATTCAGAGAGTTCCTTAATTTTTTCTGAAGAAGCAGTTTCACGAGCCCTGAGTTCATAATTCTCCTGAGTGATTCTTTGTAGCTCATTCTCTTTATCTAACAATCTTTCTTTGAGGCACTTACTCTCCTCTTTTTCTTTTTCAAAGACATTGTTGGCTTCAATTAACTCTGATTCAGCTTGCCTAATCTTATCATGAAGCTTGTTTGCTTCTTCCACGGCTGCTTTTGCATCAAAATTTTCCCTCTCAAGTTTCTCCATGTCTTGATGCCTCTCTAACTTCATTGAAGCAATTTCTTCATCTGCTTTCTTAATGGCAGTTCTCAGATTAATCTCCTTTGCATCCCATTCAGCTCTCAAGTTTTTTGCTTCTGTTTCAGACTTCTCAATTGACTTTTTGAGACAAACAATCTCGTATTTGGCTTCATCAAGCATGGCCTCAAATGTTTCCTGGGTGATCTTGAGGGCTGATTGTACTCTGTCCAACTCACCTGTGGTACTCTCAACCTCCGCTTGCTTTATCAAAAGCCTTTCTTGCATGTCCCTGGCTTCCATGGACACTTCATGCAATGCGGATGCTAAGCCTTCCATTGCTTTCCTGGATTTCTCAGAATCCTCTCTAGTAATCCCAAGCTCAACTTCCAGCTTATTGTTTATGTGAGTAAGACTATCCAAATAAGAACTTCTTAGCCTCTCATTGTTCATTGTCTGTGCCTTCACTTCTCCCTCTCTTCCGATCTCGATCTCGGACTTTAAGAATTCAACCGTCTTTTCCACATCCCGCACTTCTTGCTTAGCTAACTCAAGTTGGTGATCAGATTCTTCAAGATCTGCTTTATGCCTTTCTACCTCAAGCTCCAATACTTCGATCTTCCCCTTAAGACAAACAACTTCAGATTCTGCATTATTAAGCATAGAATGCCTCTCTCTTAGCTGTTTTGTCAAAGAAGCAAGAGAATCCTTTAACATCCTTTCAGATTGCTGCACTTCCTGCAAGCACGATTCTAACAACTCTGTCTTCTTTTTCCACTCATCCACAAAACCAACTGCATCTGACTCCGCCTTCTTTGCATCTGCCAGCTCAGTCTTGAGCCCTTCAACAAACGCTTCCATCTCAACCAACTTCTCTTCATCAACCTTTACTCTCGAAAGTTCAAGCTTCAAAGCTTCTGCCTCAGAAGCCAATTTCTTGATCACCTGTGCTGTCTCATTGGACTTGCTCTCAAGCTGAGACTCAAGTACTGATTTAAGGCGGTGGATTTCTCCAGAGAGAATTTCCACCTTCTCAGCTTTGATCTCTGCAATCCTCGTTGTCTCATCTGCTTGTTTAAGTGCACTGTTCTTTGCATCAGTGGTCATTACCAACTCCTGCTTCACCCTCTGAAGCTCCTGAGTTGCAGAAAGCAGTGCGGAGACATCAACAGCATGCTGATTACTGATATCCTCAAGCTCTTTGTGCAAATTTTCCTCTCTTTTCCGAGCAGCTTCAATTGCTGCTTGCTTCAATTCCTCTGTGCGAAACTTTTCAAGCTCAGAACTCTCCTCAGCTTTCTTTAAAGATAGTAAAGCCTCTCCAAGCTTCTCGCTCACCTCCACTACTGCTTTCTTGGCATCACTTAGCTCCTCCAGAACATTGGCCCTATCTATCTCTTGAAAAGCTATCTGTTCCTTTGCCTTTTTGAGATCCTCCTGCACTGAAGAAAGTTGCAGTTGCAGCTCTGATCCTTTCAATAAACGTGAATATTTCTGTAAATCACAGACCCCATCAGCACATTGACTAAGAAACAATTTAAAACCGTATGGAAGAAATATTATTATAAGTTGCATTATTTACTAACATCTGGAGTAGTACTGATCTTTGTTGAACGGCGACTAACTACTGGTTTAGAATCTGATGAATTTGGCGACCCATTAATTGAAAAACTTGTGTTTTCCTGTGAAGGAGGAGGAGAATCAACGTCCAGCTTAGCAGGTCTAGGCCTGCCAACTTTACTAGCTAGTATGTTTTTGTTGTTTGCAACATCGAACAAGCCAGATCTGGTCAAGATCCAGGTATCAGATTTCTTAACGAAAACAAGAATTAACCTAATGAAAGAACATTGCACACTTGGATCAAAAGCCAAAACTACAAGATTACAGCATTTAGAAATAACTCGCGCATCGAAAAAGATTAAAATAATTGAACAGAATCAAACTATAGGGATTCAATTAAAGATCAACTACAATGAGATCGATCTCCACCAACCAAGAATGCATCGCAGAAACCTAACCCGTATGGCATTACGGCTGTAAATCAAAACGAAGCCCCAAAAATGCTTTTCGATGTAAATTAAAATAAAACAAGAACTATTTGGGGATTTCAATCAAGAAAATAGAGAAATTAAAGCAAAATCAACAAATGAAGATCAGATCTGGAGCCAGAGCCAGCTTACTTTGATTTGGAAGAGCGCATTGTATCCTCTTACAGGATCAGAGATTGCAGAAGAGACGAAATTCAGTAGATTAAAGGGGCGAGATCATAAGTAATCGAGACGATGAGAGATTTCGTATGGGAAAGTAACGAATCTGTTTCCACCTACACCAGCTGTTCTTACCTAAAAGAAAAAAAAAAAGTTTCTTAATACACCTTTTAATATATAAATAACAAAATATACACATGACAACATAAACATACCTTTATCCTTAAATTTAAATTCTCCATTTTTCAATATTAAAAATTAATTCTCATTTATCTTATAAAAATTTTTATTTTTTATTACTTTCTAAACATAATTTTTTAACCGATATATAGGTCTAGCTCAATCTGTTTTTTACCATAAGTAATTAATCTAATATAGTCTACTCTCCTAATCTTAATTTGAACTACATTTTTATGTGACCAAATTTGCATCTAAAGACTATCTTAAAATTAAATAAATATATAAAATTATAAATTTAGTTATAAAATATTTATTTAGATATATATATATATTATATATATATATATATTATTATTATAAAATATTATAATATATATATTTTATATATTATATATATATATATATTATATTATATATATATATAAAACTTAAAAAATTTGTTTCTTGGGTAGAGTTAAGCAAGGAGACAACTTCTTTGTTTGCCACTTAGTAACCCTTAAACACCAAAAAATGTATTGTTCACCTTTTTTTTAGGGGGTTGGATAATTGAGTCATTAAGATAAAGTCACACACCATCACATACATAGCATCAAATCTAAGACATCTCGGTAATAGTAGAAGCTTCAACAACAAATTAAGGAAACCTATGTATGGGGTTCACTTGTGAAGGCTGAGGGGTGTCAATATTAGACCCGACCCGAAAACCCGACCAAAAAATTTTCGAGTTAGGGTCAACCCCGAACCTGAAAATGCTCAGTAAATCGATTCCATTTCAAAAACTAGGTTGAGTTCGGGTTGACCCGAAACCAAAATTGAACATTTTTACCTGTTTTTGACGCGGAAACCTGTTTTGACCCGAAACTCGAGATTGACCCATCTTTTATCCGAAAAAAAAATTGTCCTATTTTTTATCAGCCTCGGGTCTTTGGGTTGTGTTGGGTTGATCTAGACCGAAGAGGGTCAGTTCGGGTCCGAAAAATCGACCGTTTGTAAAAATAGGCCGGTTTGGTTGACCGAATAGTGTCGGGTTCATTCTGGGTTTGACCCGAGCCCAACCCGTGACCCAAAATTGACATCCCTAATTGCGAGCCTCTTTTTTTTTTTTTTTTTTTGAGGGACCATTTTATTTCTTTACTGTGAGCACACAATGTTAGAAGTAACTAGCATATTCCATGAATAACTTTTTTTTGTTAAATGAGCAAACTTATTCATTGACTTATCCATTCATCTTTCTCTCTCTAAAATCTCTCTCTTTCTCTTTCAGCATTCTAATGGCTCCCTTATTCTCAGTCCCAAATTTGTTGCAGAACCACTTGCATGCCTGTCTATCTCTTTCATCCAGCACACATCCTTAGCCTCATCCAAATTCTACAGGTGTTGTTGACACATTCACATGCATCTGTTGGTATTTAGCCATCCAATATGATTTGAGCCACCCTATAATTGCTTAATATTCTTTGTATACAATTATTCTAATTAGCTTTAATTAAACAGCTAATGATGCTTAATTAGTATAGTGCTTATGGGTAACTTCATATAGTTTGTACCTTATCAAAATTATATATGGGTGATAGGCATGTAATATTAATATTTTGGGTGTTAGATATGTAAATAGCATGAAATAAAGTGGTATGTATGTAAATCCCCCATGACAATTTTTTAAACCATCTAAAAGAACATAAAATTGAACTTTTAAATATTGACACATTTTTAGGCGTAAGAATTTTAGTAGAAACTCCAATATTAAGAGCACTCGTACAAAAGCAGTGTTAAGACGGGTGATTGTAACAGTCTAAACTCTCAACTATTGAGATATTATTCATTTTATCCTAATAGTCTCATGAATTTATCCCATTAGTGTAACTTCCCAAAAAATCATACATCCTTTGAGTGCTTTTATACAATCACATTTTATTTTGAACTTTTTAATAAAATTCGACGTTTAAAAGTTTGACTTTATTTTTGTGAGAGGTTTCATAATGACCTCTTGAAAAATTACACCAACGAGACAAAATTGTGAGGCACCAGGCCAAATCAAACAACATTTAAATGATCAAGAATTTGGGATGTTACACAATTCACCTCAAGATGACTTGAATGCTCTTGATTTTATGTTAAAATAATTGCATCTGAATTTCATTTCAATTTTTCTTTTATCATGAAGATACTAGCACAACTAGGTTGGGTTCATCTATGATGGCTTGAACTTGTCAACATTATTTGACTCAACATTCAGTGACAATCAACAACATTACTATAATTTTTCCATCATTTGCAATATCAACAACAAGATCTGTGCGCATATACACAAATAGAGCGCACTGATCAAACATAAGAACAGAGAACAACATTAAGCCATCACAAATAACATACTGAATTAGAATTTGGATTGCGCAACAAACAAAAATGCACAAATTTTAAGACATTTGACAAACATCATCAGCCATGAAAATGATTTTATCACAACTTTAAGGAATATTTAAAAAACGCAACGCAAAAAAAAGAAATGGAGATGCAGAAATGCTATTTGGGAGTATTCTTCTTCTTTAGAAGGCTACCAAATCTGTGCAGCAAAGCCTTCTTTTTCTTCTGCAATTGCATTTGCTTAGTCGGTGAAGTGTTTCCATTCTGTGCACCTTCCAAATTCATCTGATCCAGTTCATTTCCATCAATCTTTGCATCCGACTCATCAAAACGCTCCATTTCAGTGGGTAGTAATTTATCCATGATTTCACCTTCAAAAATCTTGGGCTTTATCTTTATCACATCCCATTCCTCTGCATTTTTACTGCCATTCTCCTCTAGGTTGTTCTTGCCATCCTTAAAATATTCCTCAGATTCTTCTGATGGAACTTCTGAATATGTTTTTTCAGTGTCATCAACTTTATCTTCCCTCACTTCTATCATCTTAGGAAGTGTTTTGTAGTTTTTATCGTTGCTATAAAGCTCTCCATTTTCAACATGATCGGCATTTACTTTCTCTGATGAGACCTTTGCGAGTGATTCGGAGAGTTCTTTAATTTTTTCTGAAGCAGCAGTGTCCCGAAGCAGGAGATCATCATTCTCCTGAGTGATGCTTTGCAGCTCATTTTCTTTATCCAACAATCTTTCTTTTAAGCCGCTACTCTCAGCTTTTGCTTCTACAATAGCATCATTGGCTGCAAATAACTCGGATTCAGCTTGCTTCAACTTATCATGAAGCTTGTTTGCTTCTTCCTCAGCTGCTTTTACTTCACATTTTTTCCTCTCAAGTGTCTCCACGGCTTTATCCCTCTCTTGCTTGATTGAAACAATTTCATCATCCGCATTCTTAATGGCATTTCTCAGATTAATCTCCTTCTCATTCCATTCATCCATCAAGTCCCTTGCTTCTGTTTCAGACTTGTTAATGGTCTTTTTAAGACATACAATCTCATATTTGGCTTCATCAAGCATGACCTCATATTTTTCCTGGGTGTTTTTGAGGGCCAATTTTAGTTCATCTGCCTCAGTTGTGACACTATCAACCTCAGCTTGCTTGATCAAGAGCCTTTCTTGTATGTCCCTCGCTTCTAAGGACACCTCATGCAATGCTGACGCCAAACCTTCCATGGCTTTCTTAGCTTTCTCTGAATCCTGTTTAGTAATCTCCAGCTCAGTGGACAGCTTACTGTTTTCCTGAGTGAGGCTTTCAACGGTTGAAATTGTGAGCTTCTCATTGCTCAATGCCTGGGCCTTCTCCTCCTCCACCGTCTGGATCTCAATCTTCAAGATTTCAACTGTATTTTCCAGATCCAACACTTCCTTCTTTGCTAAATCAAGCTGTTTATCAGAAATTTCATGATCTGCTTTATGCCTAGCAACTTCAAGCTGTAATGCTTCAACCTTCCCTCTAAGCGATATAACTTCAGATTCTGTGTCATCTAGCATAGATTTGCTCTCTTCTACCTGCTTTGTCAAAGAAGCAAGAGAATCCTGCACCAAATTTTCAGAGTGTTTTACTTCCTCCAAGCTAGATTCTAACGACTCAGCCTTCTTTTTCAACTCGTCTACAAGACCAACTGCATCAGACTCAGCCCTCTTTGCATCTGTTAGTTCAATCTTGAGCCCTTCAGCCAAGGCTTCCATCTCAACCAACTTTTCTTCAGCTAGCTTTGCCTCCTCAAGTTCAAGCTTCAAATAATCAACTTCTAAACCCAACTTCTTGATCAGCTCTGCTGTTTCAATGGACTTGCTCTCAAGCTTCGAGTCAAGTAAGGATTGCAAGCGATTGATTTCTCCAGAAAGAATTTCCACCTTCTCTGCATTAACCTCTGCAATCTTCATTGCATCCTCTGCATGACTCAGGGCAGTATTCTTCGCATCAATGGCCATCGTCAGCTCATGCTTTGCTGTTTGAAGCTCCTCAGTCACAGAAAGCAGTGCTGCAACATCAACAGCATGCCGTTTTCGGATATCTTCAAGCTCTTTGTTCCATTCTCTCTCCCTCTTATGAGCAGCTTCAATGGCTGATTGCTCCAGCTCATCTGCACGAAACTTGTCAAGCTCCGAACTCTCCTCAGCTTTCTTCTGAGCTAATAGAGTCTCTGCAAGCTTGTCGTTCACCTCTTCCACTGCTTTCTTGACATCACTCAGCTCCTCAAGAACCCGGGTTTTCTCTTTCTCTTCCATGGCTAATTGTTCCTTCGCACTTTTGAGATCCTCCTGCACTGCAATAAGCTGCGCCTGAAGTTCTGACCCCTTTAATAGCCGTGACTGTTTCTATAAATCACAAACCAAATTAATACACTAATGAAGAGATAAAATTACACACTTTCACGAAGAAATCTTATTAAAGTTGCAGGCTTACTTACATCGGGAGTATTACTGCCTTTCGGCGATCTGCGGTTAGCCACTAGCTTTGAATCTGCAGATCTCGGAGAAAGATCAATTGGAAAACTAGGTTTTTTCTGCGCAGAAGGGGAATCAGCGTCCAGCACAACAGATCCCTGCTTACCCATTTTGCTAACTGGCGTATTTTTGTTGTTGGCAGCATCAGCCAAGCCAGATCTGCCCAAGATCCAAGTCTCAGAATTCAACCATAAAAAGAAAAAAAAAATTGGCGGCACTCACAAGATAGAACAAATAGAACCAAAACCCACTACAGACTTCTACTTAAACATTCGCCACGAAGAGATCTATCTTAACCGACCAAGAAAGCAAATTAGAAGCCAAATTCATAAACCATTGCAACTATAAATCAAAACAAACATAAACACAAAAACAAGAACTCAGATGCAATTTTCAACCAAGAAACAAAAGATCAGATCCGGGGAAAGAGCTAGCTTACTTGGATTTGGATGACAGCATTGTATCCGCTTACACGATCAAGGTTTGCAAAGGAGTAGGGAAGCTTCAGGAAGGCAAAGGGAGAAGACCTTCAACAAAAAGACGCAATGAGAGATCTCAAAAGGGAAAGTAGCGCGATTCTCGAAAAGCTGGGAGGATGGGAGCAAGAAAAGAAGAGAAAGGTCGAAGGAGGTTGCAGGTCTCCACGATCTCGACCACTGATAGTATCACCTACAGTGTAGCTGCTCCTCTCTCCTCTCTCAGAGCTTGCGCGCCCGCGCGCTCTCTCTCTCTCCCGCTCTTGTTCTTTACGGGATGGTAAGAAGGAGGAAGGGGGAACAAAGGGAAATAATTAATAGCCGTTTGACGGAAATAAAAATCCGTTTGACGGAAATAACCTTTCTGTTATCCAAAGCAGGCGAGCTTAATGGGCTGTCGGTTCGGTTCGGCCGAAATCTGCTGCACTGCTGATATATACCCCCTATTTTTTTATTTCTATAAAAGAATAATGACAGAATATTTGCATACAAATTATATTAAAATAATCCTAAAAATTATTTGATTTTAAATTTTATTTCGTTAAGAAATTTTATTGAATCTATCAAATTTATATATTTGTGAACGGCAACATTAAATGATTGAGAATTTGATAAAATTAAAAAATATGGATTAGGATTTTATCATGAATTTTGATATTTGAATGTTAATTTAAAAAATAAATATAGGATGATGATACTTTTGTAAATAGCTAATATTTAATTATTACGTATGTAATTAATCTCAAAATAGATATGTTAATTTTCAATTTTCATCAGATAGAGGATAAGTTGATCATTGGATTGATATCATAATTTTATATTAGTAAATTATAGTCAGATATTAAATGTAATAATAAAAGCATATACTAATTTTTAGTTGATTTATATATATGTCATAATATATATATTTAAATTGCATCAAATTATATTTATAAATGATTTGCCTTCCGATCATTATCGTTCGACTACAATACTCTGATTAATGCTGTCTTACTACCATCTTTCGACTAATGACCATCTAATCAGTGTGTATCAAATCTTCACATTATATTAAGATAATAAATTCTTTAATTCTATCACTGTAAATATTTTAACATACAATAATAAAAAAGATGTATATATTACTTAAAATTTGGTAATATTAATGATTTTTTTATAATATTTAAATGTCATATAAAAAAACAAAAAAATGTAGATATTAAATATATAAGAATTTTGTAACAGGTATATAAATCTTTCTAAATTTTAATCTTATTTTTATTGAATAAAGGTAAAAAAAATTATTTCAAACAATTTTTTTTTTAATTAACACTTCTTCGAGGACAGCTATGCCTTTCCTTAATGCTGCTCACGAATGGCAATCCCTCCCTCCAACTACTGCTAGTCTGCTACTTTGGGCTTAGGGCAATTGTGAAAATACAGCTAATTTTGATAATTATATCTGTTTAATTCTGAATTTTTTTATCCAAAAGTAGGTGCATTTATAAGGATTAATTATTGTACTCGAACGCCGGAGACCGATCAGAATGCATCACATCACTTTTGTGCTCGGTACTGCAGCTCGATACCACTGACTTGGTGCATTCTGCTTGATCTCCGAACGATGTTCCGCTTTCGATCTCCGCATAGAATAATTCTTCTGCTTGATCTCTTAATTAACGGTTAAAATTTTCGAACAATAGATCAATATGAGCTACGTTGCACTTTGTCCCCAATTGATAAAATTTATTAATATAATTAGCTTAGTAAGATTTTTATGTAATTTTTAGATTTTAGAATATTTAAATATTGGATCATAAATTTTCTTTAATCATTTTTTAAATGCATATACTCTCTACTTCGTTGGGTTATAATCGGAGCGGTATCACTCGACAATAAATTTCAATGAAATCATATGAATTTGAGGCTGATTGAACTTCCATCGAACATTTAAAATCACGATAGAAAACTTCTAGAGATCATATAAGACGTAACCAATTCCATAAAAATGAGTATAATATAAAGTCACAATCCTAATCTAATGTCAATAATTATTACCATTCATTAAAAAATAATTTTTTCTTTTAAATTCTCAATTATAAGAGGAACATTTGATAATTTTCAAGTCGCACTCTAACCTTTTACACTTAGGTCAATTAAATCACATTTTATACATAACTCACATATGAAAATTTTAAATTCAAGATATCTTAATTGACGATTAAAATTTCAAAAAAATAGATCGAGATGAGTTATGTTGCACTTTTTCCCCAATTGATACAATTAATTGATATAATTAACTTAGTAAGATTTTTATGTAATTTTTAGATTTTGGAATATTTAAATATTGGATCATAAACTTTTTTAATCATTTTTAAAAATACATATACTCTCTAGTTCGCTGGGTTATAATCAGAGTGGTATGAATCGACGATAAAATTTCAATGAAATCATATGAATTTGAGTCTGATTGAACTTCCATTGAACATTTAAAATCACGATAGAAAACTTCTAGACATCATATAAGACTTACCTAATTCCATAAAAATGAGTATAATATAAAGTCACAATCCCACTCTAATGTCAATAATTATTACCAATATTCAAAAATAATTAATTAAAAAAAATCAAAAATAATTATTTTTGCTTATAAATTTTTTTATCAAAAATATAAATAACTTCTTTATATTATGGTAGAAGTTTTATTATTGAATTGATTGCTTATTTTATAAATTAATTTTGAAAATGCAAATATATTCATATCGAATATAAAAAAATTGCAAAAGGAGAAAAATAGAAAACGTTTGGGGTGAGAGAGGCTCGAACTCTCGACCTCAGGATAACTCAGATGCTATGAGACCTACGCGCTAGCCAACTGCGCCACCACCCCACATTTGTGATGTTTCTTTAATTTATAATTATTAATATATTGTAGCAATATTGGAATTATTATCTATTAAAGATAATATAATAAAAATAAGTTTAAGTGACTAGAGGGTGCAATCATTATCATGAAAATAAAAATAATTTATTGACTCTCTATATCAGAATGTGAAAGATTGAGTGGAGCTGCTTCAATCTCACTTTTTTTGGAGTATCATAACTTGAAAAGGTGGAAAAGATTAGCTTCATGGCTATAATTGAAGCTAACATATAATGAAAGACAAACATTAATGAGGAAAGTGATGATAAAGTTTGGTGAATGGTCACTTTCACTATTAATATATTCTCTGTAATGTTGTTATGTGCTTCAATGCTCTCACCCAAAGTTTTTTCACCTTTGTCTGATACTTGAAAGCTTTGGCTATGACGAAAAGATCTTAAATTTGAGTCTTATATATACGAAGTTATGCTTGTAAATTTGTCTTAATTGATCTAAGACTTCATTTGGGGCAGCTTTTTAATTGCTTTCTAAAACTATTTTTTAGTACAAAAATATCTTGAATCAAAAAATTTTGTACTAAAAAGTAATTTTATAAAGTAGCAAAAAACTGTACCAAACAAAGCCAAAATATCCGTAAAATAATTTAAAATATTATTTGGGCTTTATGTGGTTGTAGAGTAATCATTCCATTGATGCTTTAAAGACTTTGTTTTTTAGAGTTACAAAAACATTAGAATACAAATTGACATATTACTTGTTTGTGAGAGAGATTTATTAGGATATTGTTTCAATAACTCTGACATAATAAGCAATCAAACTCAATATTATTTAGCTTTAAAATGAATTGAATTAGCCTTTATTCTTATGTAAGAATTAATTACTTTTTAATTTCATTATTATTATCTAAAAATAAATTATATGTTTTAGAAGAGGTCTATCACCTAACATGACATAGCTAAAAGAATACATTAAGAGAGAGATGCATTGTCAAGTTTTCGAGAGAAATGACCATTATCAAAAACAAATATAAAGAAATGAATCAGAGTTACCGTTAGATGAAGGCTTCATTTGTTATAATTTTCTTATTATTTTTTAAAATAGTTTTTTAATAACTATTTTTTGAACTAAAATTTTGTATTAAAAATATTTTAGAAAGTATTAAAAAAACTATCTCAAACAAAACCTAAGTTTTATTTGAAACAACTTTCTTAGTGTTTTTCACAGCTGATTTTCAATTAAAAAATTATTGAATGCAACAAAAAATAGCGAACAAAAATTGTCTCAAATAAAGCCTAAAACTTCATTTGGTACGGCTTTCTTGCTGCTTCTTAAAGTAATTTTTCAGTACAAAAATTTTAAGAAGCAGGAAGAAAGTCATCCCAAACGAAGCCTTAGTGTCACTTAAGTTGTCATAACAGTTCTTAAATGGGGCAAGATGTCACAAAGAATGAATCAAAACTCTCAAATATGAACATTCAAAAATATATATCAAAGCTGGTTCCACTGAATGTTGAACCTTGCTGATTAAATGGTTATAAGTTCCATAAAGATTCAAAAATATAGCTCAAATAGCTCACTCAAACCTTCAATCTGGAAATTAAGTGAGATTATCTTCATTAGCTTTCAGTGCAGTCTTTGCGCGCAGCAGAAGGGTGGTTTTCCAAGGATCCTGCAGTTGGTTTCACAGCAAAGATACCGTCATGCAAATAATACATGGTTGGTGAAATGCTAACAACGAGAATACTTGAAAATGAAAGAATAATAATAACAAATTAAAGATGGTTGGCACCTAATGAGCAGCAGTCCATCGTTAAAGTCTCAACCTTTGCGTACTAATGGCAATTATATTTTAAATTAATTGGCAAACACTTAACACTCATACACACGAAATACATATAGGAATAGAGCACTATCCTGATATGTGGGAAATATATATATATATATATATATATTATCCGCAATATTAATTTTCTATGTTCTTATCGTCAAATGCAAGATTAAGGTTTTGTTTGGGACATTTTTCGTACTGCTTACTAAAACGGCTTTCTAGTACACAACAACTAAACAACAACAACAACATCATCAAGCCTTTGTCCCACTACGTGAGGTCGGCTACATGAATCCTTTTTCGTCATTGTGTCATGTTAAAAGTCAAATTCTGATTTAAATCTAACAAATAAAGATCATTTCTAATATTTTATAACCAAGTCTTTTTAGGTCAACCTCTACCTTTCTTAACACAAGTCAAATCTAATACCTCAACTTTCCTAACCAGGTCATCGGAAGTCCTTCGTGCTCCTTTTAATGTGGACCTATGATGCACCGACACGGCACTTAGAGAGGGTATGCAGTGTCGGACACGTGTCGGACACGGACACGCGTCGGGCACGTGTCAGACACGGACACGCGTCGGACACGGCATGGACACGCGTCCGACACGGCATTGGAGTGTCACAATTAAAAAAATTAAAATTAAAATTGGACACGCGCGTCCGGTTATTAAATGAGATATCGCTAGTTACATGCTCGGTATTGCTCAGTATATGCTCGGTACCGCTCAGTACATGCTCGGTATTGCTCAGTATATGCTCGGTACCGCTCA
>NW_021380961.1:578756-589390 GCF_001605985.2 Dendrobium catenatum | reverse complement strand
GTATCCTATCTCTAAGGGTAAAGCCACTCATCCACCTAAGCATCCTCTTCTCTGCAACACTTACCTAAAGTTTGAGGGGGGCTTTTCTATCGCACAACAAGCACGAATCATTCCTCCACTTCAACCATCCAACTTGAATTTTGCTGATAATATCCTCATCTATTTCACCATCACTCTGAGCAATAGATCCAAGATATCTAAAATGTATACTCTTATTAATGACTTGATTGCCCAAAGCCATATTCCCCTCGCTAGGTGTATTGCTACTAAAATTACACTCCATATATTCAGTTTTAGATCTACTCAAGCAAAAACCTTTATATTCTAAGGTTGACCTCCATAATTCAAGTTTACCTTCAACTCCCTCTCTTGTCTTATCGACAAGAAGAATATCATCAGCAAAAGGCATACACCAAGGTACATCTTCACGCAAATGTCTAGTGAGAACATCGATGACTAAAGCAAGAAGATATGGACCTAAGGCCGGTCCTTGAGGTAATCCAACCGAAATAAGAAAATACTTAGGCTTCGTTTGGGACGACTTTTTTATTGCTTTTTAAAACGGAGTTGTAGTACAAATTTTTTAATTTTTGTACTAAAACTTCGTTTTCAGAAGCAATAAAAAAGTCGTCCCAAACGAAACCTTAGTCAAACCACCTTGTGTTTGAACACAAGTAATAGCTCATGCTTACATATCTTTAATGATTTGAATACAAGCATTATTAACTCCTTTCTTTTCAAGAACTCTCCATAGTACTTCTCTTGAAATTTTATCATATGCTTTCTCTAAATCAATAAATATCATATGTAGATCCTCCTTATTCTCTTTATATTCCTTCTTAAATTTTTTACTAGAAAGCTAGTTTAGAAAGCAACAAAAAAGCGGTCCCAAACGAAGCCTAAGATTATTAAAGCTAATCTGCAAATAAAGAATAACTTGATGATCTAATTTAATAACTTTTTATGAAAATTGGGCCATTGATAAAGCATGATAAAGAAGATATAGATGACTTGCAATGTCCTAAGTATTGTCACCACATATTTTCTTAAGAATATCTCATCATTTTAGAAAGTTAGTATTATATCACCCTACGGACACAATACCAAGCCAGAAATTTGGTTGCCGAAGACCAGAATAATGCAAGCATTGCCTAGAGTTAAACCAAAAAGTCGAACATGTTGATCGAAGCTCAACTATTTGGTTGCCGAAGAACTCCATTCATATGAAGTACCATACCTGCAATTTTGGCTCCTAATTGGAGATTTAGGTTTCATTTGGAACAGATTTTTTATTGCTTTCTAAAGCAACTTCAATTAATCTTTCTTTATTTACTGAACTAAAAAAATGATTATGAAAAAGAGGTGCCAAGCAAAAGAATTAATTATCTACTTCTATTTCTATGCCCCTTTTTCAGTTGTTTTCTTTTCATTCCTATGAAAAAATTTGTACTAAAAAGTTGCTTTACAAAACAATAACAAAGATGTACCAAACAAAACCTTAAGTTCTTCGTTTAAGTTATCAACTTCTATGCAAGCTTCATGTCCCCTAACAAGCAATTTCCTACAAAGTGCTATTGTAGCAGACAAGTGAGATTTCATGCTAAGGCATGACTTCCTAGATAAAGTTCATAGAGGTCTAGGTTTTTTTTATCCTCTTAAGACGAATAATTTTTCAATCCATCACATTTGTTGAGACGATTGTAATTATCTATAAAATTAGTTACTGAAATTGATGTGGAAAAAATACAGTTTTAGAAAGCTAACGTATGTATGAAAGAATTTTCCCCTTCAAAGAAAGTTGCACAACAATTTTGTCATAGCAACCACAATCTAACCTATTTGGTTGTGAAAAGCTCCTTTTTATCATAATAATTTCTAAAAAATAATAAAAAATTTATAGCTAAATAAAAATTGGGCAGCAATCTATAAAAAATCTATCAATAGATTCTCTCAAATGCACCCTAAGTTCATCATTATAAAATTCGTTTTATGAATCTTTTATTTCTGTCACTAAGCATATTGAAACCAATGTTTTGAATAATTGACATTTATAAAACTTGTCAACCTCGGCATCATTTGAAATAAGCTAACAAGCAAACCAAATCTACTAAACTCAAGGAATTTCCTAACTATAATGACGCCCCAACTTTTATTTAAAAGATAACATAAAAACAATATTCTGGAGGGAAGGTTTACCAATCGAGTCATGCTATCGAATTCTTTAATGGCTTCAGTAAACTTTACAACATCTTCCTCATCCATTGAAGCTGCTAAATCCTGCATCGTAAAACACATTATAAGAGAGCACCATAATGATAAAAATTTCTTTTTTCCTCCAGAGCAGATTATATTAGACAAGAACAAACAAACATAATGCATTGCCAATGCCAGGATAGAAGAAGCACCTTTTACGTAATTAAAATCTCAAAGAATTTAAGAAAATGCGTTTGCAACTTACAGCCAAAAGTTTGTATTCCCGTGTGCCTGAAAAAGTTGGATCGAGGTCCTGCACAGGAAAGAGTTGGTTTAGAACGGTACTGGAAAATCATTGGACACCAATCATAATATAGGAGTAAATTCTGACCTGATATCTCTCGAGTGCATTATTAATTGCAACAATGTCGCCTTTACAAATCTCACAGATACCAGAATTAAGGAGAATTCCCTTTACACCATACTTGAGAAGACTGTTGTTAATCGAGTGCCTTGCTATTCCTTCAAAAATCTCAACAGCTTTGGGGTATCTGGAAAATTTTCCTCTTTTTTTTACCATAAGGTACTACTACGAGGTTTTAAAATAGAATTTCCAACTAAAATACAAGCAGTTATCTATTAAAAACTTGATGAAAGTCAATTAAAATAGCCCAATGCTGAATTTCACAAGCATAGTAGAAGATACTGTCGTAATCAACATTCTCGGCAGCAAGAGGAAATTTTGAACTGAAAGAAAAAAGCATTTCTTTCCTACAACGTACAATTTTTTTAAATGTTAAAGAATGGAATTAACGTTAAAGCTCAAATCTTTGTTGAACATTTATTTGAGCCACAACTCCCATCACTTTTTAAACATTATTTTCCTTCCATTTTAGGCTAAATCCAAGATTTAGACAATTTTGGGAGTAGTATTTAACCAATTTACACCACGCCTCCATTTAAATGTTAAATCTAAAAAATATCAGCCAAATCATTTATTAGGATTTAATTAAATTTAACATCTATCATGCCAAAAATGTTTCAGGGTTTTAACGCCTCCAAAATTTATTACAACAACAACAATAACAATAACAAACTTTGACCCACTATTTGGGGAGCTCTAAGATTTTCTAAATTGAGATTTATAAGATTCGCTAAATCCTACTTCTAAGTGATCAACTAATCAACCCAGAAGTTTCTGGTAAGTCTTATTTGTACTCTACTATAAACAGAAGTTCTTTCAACGGCTACTAGTCCTGTATCAGAGTTCGGTGATGTTGCTATCAGAAGAATTCCACAGAGGTTTTTAAGAGGTTCATGTAAATGAGTTTGGATCCAGTAGCTGTTCGATCCTTGTGGCCGTTTGGTTCCATGGCTTTAGTGGTGCTTCTCCTCTGCCTGGATTCACATGTGTAGCTTACGATGTCATTTCAGCAACCTAAAGATCATTTTATTTACACGATTTCATTCCAGGAAAATCCAGCGACTATCTACCCAAGGGAAACGATGTGCTTATAAATACTATATGAGATATATAAAGAAAATTATTTTGCTTAAAGATATTTTCAGTTCTTTCAAATCTTGTGTGTTTGTTTGGTTGGACACTGATTCCTTCAAATATGGTACAAGAGTTATCATTTTTTTAGGAAAGCCATCATCAATGTGAGGTTTGAATTTCTATATTTGGTGATCACATTACTCTTTTTTATCATTATAATTTGATCTTGCAAGTGTTATGGATTTTAATCAAATTAGCTATAATTGATTTTCTAAGTGGGGTGTGAATTCCAATTGAAATATCAAATTATAATTTTGGGTTGCTTTAAATTTTGGCTGAATTTCTTTGGTTTGATTAATCATTAAATTATTACTTGACACAATTTTCTCATATTTCATGTTTACATCAAAAGAAGATGAAATTGGCGAACAAATCGCCTGTTTCGCGATATTCGCCCGTGAACCGGTCCCGCCTGGACCGGCTCCAGTGGACCGGTCTAACAGAATTTTCTTTTAATTGATGGAATTCAGAGCTACAAATTCCTAAATCCAATTGGTGTGTTTTCATATATCATATCATTTAGTTGCATTGGAAACACTAGCCCCTTAGATGTCATGCATCAATTGGTATCAAAGCCTAAGATTGTATTACCATTTTAAAAAGAAATAAAGCAAATTAATTTAAATAAGCCAAAATCAATTATAACTCAGACATTTTGACCTTCATATAAAGCCAAAATCAAATGAGAACAAGCCCGAGGAGTGCGACGAGTAACGGGCACAATGTGAGTATCAAGCTTCAAAGCACCACGATCATTCAATGGAAAAACGGATCGCACCGATGCATTCATGATGTTGAATTTACCTAAGGAGAGTCAGTCATTCGCAACTCAAGCGAAGGTGAATGGAAGTAAAGGTTGTGATAGGAAATACTTGATTTCAAGTATTTCCTAATCACTTTAGCAACAAATCTCACAGCAAACTGCTGTCCACAGTAGGAGAACAGCCAAAAAACAGTAGGAAAACAGGGAAAAACTGCAGAAAAACAGAGAAAAAACTTGTATTTTACTAGTAGTTGCAAGGAAAATAGCAAAGATACAAGGATCCTCTATTCGAGAGGAGGATCGCACTCTCCCAATCTCTAGAATTCGATCTAGAGCCCTAGCCACCAAAGAAGAACAAGAAATCTCTTAATAGGCCACTGCTCCAATTTTTTCCAACACTTCGTAAGGACCGAAGTACCTTGGAGCAAGTTTCTCATTTCTCCGGTTGGCGATCGTTTTCTGTCGATATGGGCAGAGTTTCAAAAATACCTTCTCGCCCACCTCAAACTGAATATCCTTCCGATATCCACCAGTCTGTTTCTTCATAATCTGTTGAGCTCTCAACAAATGTCTTTTTAACTCTTCCAGTGTCTTATCCCTCTCCTCCAAATACTCCTCTACTGAAGACACGGGTGTGCTGCTACTCCCAAAATGCACCAAGTGGGGCGGGTCCCTTCCGTACAACACCTTAAATGGAGTCATCTGAGAGGCTGAATGAAAAGAGGTGTTGTACCAGTACTCGGCCCATGATAGCCATTTAGCCCATTGCTTGGGTGTTTCTGATGCGAAGCATCTCAGATAAGTTTCCAAGCTCCTGTCGACTACTTCTGTTTGGCCATCCGTCTGTGGGTGGAACGTCGTACTTCTCTTTAGCACTGTTCCCTGCAGTCTGAACAATTCCTTCCAGAAATGGCTGAGGAACACTTTATCTCTGTCTGATACTATCGCCTCTGGTACTCCGTGTAGTCTGACTATTTCCTTGATGAAGACTGACGCTACTGTCACCGCGGTGTATGGATGGCGTAGAGGAATAAATGAGCATATTTGCTCAATCTATCCACTACCACCAAAATCACTGTGAATCCCTCAGAGCGGGGTAGCCCATCAATGAAGTCCATAGATATCTCCTCCCAGACTCGTCCTGGTAATGCCAAAGGCTGCAGTAACCCCTTGGTGACATAGCTAGATACTTATTTCTTTGGCAGATCTCGCACCTGGATACCATCTCTTCCACATCTCTGTGCATACCTTTCCAGTACAACTCTGTCGCTAGTCTCCTATAGGTCTTTAGCACTTCTGAATAACCTCCCACTGCAGTTCCATGGAACTCCTGGAGCAATTGTGGGATGTGTACTGACGTTCTGGGCAGCACAAACCTCCCCTGATACAACAATCTCTCCCCCTCCAATGAGTACACTGGATGGCCTCCCTCTTCCTTCACTAAATCAGCTCTGATCTTGTTTAATTCCTCATCTTTAGCACTCTCCTCCTTTATGGCTTCCCAATCTAGCATCATTGGGACTGACACAGCTACTGTCTGCAGCTCACCCATGCACCTGGACAAGGCATCTGCTGCCTTATTTTCTACCCCGGGCCTGTACTGAATTTCAAAATCATACCCGAGCAGTTTTGATAGCCACCTCTGATGCTCCTCTATCACCATGCGCTGCTCCAGCAAATACTTCAGGCTCCGTTGGTCGGTCCGGAGGATGAAATGCCTTCCAAGTAAGTAGGGACGCCACTTTTGGATGGCCAAAACAATTGTCATCAATTACAGATTTCAGACGGGCTCTAGCAGTCAACACTTGGCTAAAATAAGCAATGGGCTTGTGACTCTGCATCAGCACTGCTCCTAGCCCGTATCCTGATGCATCTGTCTCCACTATAAAGGTCTGAGTAAAATCTGGTAAAGTTAAGACCGGAACTGTGGTCATAGCTTTCTTCAACTGCTCAAATGCTGTCGTAGCTACCTCCCCCCATAAGAATCCATCTTTCTTCAACTGCTCAATGAGTGGCCAAGCTATAGTGTTGTATCCCTTCACAAATCTTCTGTAGTACCCTGTAAGCCCTAGGAATCCCCTTAGCTCCTTTAGATTTTTGGGCAATGGCCACTTAAGCATGGCTTCAATCTTGAACTGATCTGCTGCTACCCCTTCCTTGGATACAACATGACCAAGGTACTCCACACTAGCTTATGCAAAGCAGCACTTCTTCAAGTTAGCTCTCAGCTGGTGCTCCTGGAGAACCTCTAACACCTTCAAGTGCCCCCAGTGCTCTTCCTCTGTTCTGCTATATACTAAGATGTCATCGAAGAATACCAAAACAAATCGCCTCATATACTGCTTGAAAATCGTACTCATGAGTGCCTGGAAAGTGGCTGGAGCATTGGTGAGGCCAAAGGGCATCACCAGGAACTCATAGTGGCCCTCATGAGTTCCAAAAGCTGTCTTGGACACATCTTCTTTCTTTATTCGAATATGATGGTATCCAGATTTCAGGTCGATCAAGCTGAAAATCACCGTTCCACTCAATTCATCCAACAATTCGTCAATCACTGGTATGGGAAACTTATCAGGTACCGTTTTCTTGTTGAGTGCGCGGTAGTCTACGCAAAACCGTCAACTGTCATCCTTCTTCTTTACCAATAGAACAGGACTAGAGAACGGGCTGGTGCTGGGCCTGATGATCCCTGCTTCCAGCATTTCTCTGATCAACTTTTCTATTTCATCCTTTTGAAACTGAGGGTAACGGTAAGGTCGCACGCTGACCGGCGACACTCCCTCCCTTAATGTGATGGCATGCTCCTGCTCCCTGGGTGGTGGCAACCCTAGAGGGGGTTGAAAAACCTCCTCGAACTCCTGGATCAAAGGCTGCACAGAGAGGGGTATGTCTCCCCCTTCCTCCCCACTCGCTCCCTCTAAGCTGTGTAATTCCACCAAGTAGTCGTCTCCTTCTTCCTGAATTATCTTGATTAGGGATTTCAGAGAAACCCCTGCCTTGGTCAGCCCTGCATCCCCTTGAATCACCGTTTTCCTTCCACCCTTCACCAACTCCATCCGCAGTGTGCCCCAATTGATTTTGGTTTTCCCTAAAGTCTGCAACCACTTCATCCCTAGGATGACATTCGTACTCCCCAGTTCCAGAGGAAGGAAGTCTTCCTTCACTTGTATGCCTTGAATTTTCAGCACCACTCATTTGCAGATTCTTCTTCCCATTTCTACCTTCCCGGTGCCCATCATCACCCCATAGCCTCCAGTATCCACTAACTTCATCCCCAACAGCTCCACAATTTGGGTGGAAATGAAATTGTGGGTTGCCCCACTATCAATCAACACCACGACCCCACGGTCAGCTATCTCTCCCTTCACCTTCATAGTGTGACTCGGAGTGAATCCCACTACAGAGTTGAGAGAGACTTCTGCCACATCCAGATGCATCTTTTCCTCCTCCATCTCTGAATCGCTTCCCCCACCCTCTTCGTCTTCCTCGTCTTCACAAACGAGGAGAACTTGAAGAGTTCGATCCTTGCACTTACGCCCTGGCGCCTGGCATGTATTTTTCATTTCACATCGGAAACACAGCCCTTTCGTTCTCTTCTCTTGCCATTCTCCCTGTCAAGGTGAGCCTCTTATAACTGTCCCCATCTTCTTTCCTCCTGATTGATTTTTCCTTTGGAACTTCTCTTCTCCTCCTGGGAAGGCTCCTTGGTAGGATGTGTGCGGTAGTTGGATCCACCTATCAAGTGCGTCCTAGACGCTGACTACTACATCCTCTCTTCCATTTCTCCAGGTCTCTTATGATTTTCGAACCAACTGTGCAAGCTCAATAGGCCTCCCCTAGGTCCCTGCTGCATCAGAACCTTCCCGCTACTCGCACCTCGTGTCCTTTAACCCCTTCATAAAAATTTTCCCGCGTATCCAAACGTTTCGGACAAGCGATCACCCTGCTGGCCCAGATTCATTGCTCAAACCGTCTCTGCATAGAGTCTGCCACAGGAACCCCTCCGGTGTATACTAGGGAAAAACTAGCTCGTAGAAGTAATCCCTCCCCCGAACTCCGCGTTTGGAAAACGCCTAACAAAACAAACTGTCCTTGAATTCTCCCAGCTACCGGAATAGGTCTCCATAATGATACTCCTCCACGGGTACCAAGGAGTGGGCCGTTCCCTTACAGACACAAACACTGCTGCCGCATACACTTCCTCCTCCTCCGCTCAACTCCGTTAAAGCAACAGTACATCCTCCACCTTGTTAGACCACCCATAGGCATCCTCCCTTTCAAAAATTTGACATTTTCACACATCCTTATCCTCCAGCTTCCTGACCTACCGCATTCCCCCTTAATCCTCCATAGTTTCACCCTCTCCCATGTTAGCCTCGGACCCCCCATCGTATCGCCGATTTCCCATTGCTCTGCCCGAATGTCCAATTCCCTCCTTCAACAATCTCATCTCCCGATCTTCAAAAACTGCTTTGCCCGGGCGCCCCTAAAATCCCCCCGATTGCTCCCAACAGCCCCTCTTGGTTCCCCCGCCATAGCCTTGCCTTTCCACATAACCTTCCTCCCTCTCCTCTCTCTGGAAAGCTCCAGAGAGGCCTTCCCTACTCCCTTCACGTTTCCACTTCTTTTCCTCACCGATGGATTTTCAGCGTTGGTGTTCTTCACTTGTGGGCCCTTTTGCATCCAGACGCCCGCCGATTGGGTTTCGAAACTCCAACATCTTTTTATCAGATATCCCGCTAGAGATCGACCACTTGTCCTTCCATGGGACCATTCTTCTTCTGACGGTTCCTTGAGTTGATTATCTCTCCTTCAATCCTCTCTCCAAAAGCAACACCTTCTTAGCGCCATCTCCACGGGCTTTGGCAATTTTAAGAGAGATCTCAAGTCTGAAAAAAAAAAGTTCCAGAGCGATATTTTCCACTTCGCCGCACCAATTTCAGTGCTGAAATTGGTCAAAACAGCCCACGTTAGGTTCTCAAGATTTGCCTCTTGCATTACCAATATTGGATAGGAATTTGATAATCACTTTAGCACAAATCTCACAACAACTGCTGTCACGCAGGAGAACAGCCAAAAAACTGCAGGAAAACAGGGAAAAGTGCAGCAAAAACACGAGAAAAGACTTGATTATTTTACTCAGTAATTACAAGGAAAATATAGCAAGATACAAGGAATCCTCTATCTCGAGAGGGGGATCGCACTCTCCCAATCTTCTAGAATTCGATTCTAGAGCCCTAGCCACCAAAGAAACGCACAAGAAATCCATCTTACAAAAAATGGGCCATAACCCTAATCCCCCCGTTCTCCCTACTTATGCATCACATTCAGAATCTAACAAAAGGACCTAATTATCCTTGCTTCCACTCTCCTCTTTGCTTCAGCAAAGAATTTTCAATTCAAATTCAAGTGGACCCCACCTAAATCCCCTCTTCTTGGTTCCGCCGGCATACCTCGGCTGGCGACGTAAACGAGCTGAAGCTGGCCCAAGAGAATAGGAAGCCAGAGGTTGGGACCGGTCCTCATATGGGCCGGTTACCTAACAGTGTTGGTGGGAAAACACGTGCATGCAAAAGTGCTCAAAACAATGTCTTGATCACAAACAAGACCGCGTATGTTGAATCGATGATGTACATAAAAACAAAAAATGCACTCACGTTATTCGATCCAAGATAAATATGAGCGAAAATGATGGGCTAAAAAACAAACATTGTGTAGCGAGGTCGATCTGAACGATGTTCGTTTTAGCAGAAAACAAACATCGTATGGTTACGTACTTGAAATGTAAAAAAAGATACCATAAATGAATGTAAGATTGTCTATAGTTTCTAACTATGAGTAGAGTAAGGCGGTGAAAATGCCTAATGCTCAATTACATCCGCGAATGCTAGAAACATACTCATGGATCTACGTTTAGTACACGAGGAAATTAATGAGAGTTCAAATTCACAATATGTCTAACTTAATTATTATGCAATTTAATTTTATTAATTTAAAAACATTGACTGATAATTATTATAAAATTAAGATACTTTTGATTTTATATAATTATATATATATATAATATATATAATATATATAGATAATATAATTCAAAGTTATCTCTACTTTCAAATTATC
>NW_021380961.1:549836-578265 GCF_001605985.2 Dendrobium catenatum | reverse complement strand
TGTGGAATATTTGGGGCACATTATCTCAGCAGAAGGGGTAGCAGTTGACCCTTCCAAGGTGGAGGCCATGACGAGCTGGCCAACTCCTAAGAACCTTCGGGCTCTCCGGGGCTTCTTGGGACTCACAGGTTACTACCGGAAGTTCATAAAAGGGTATGGATCTATTGCAGCTCCACTCACTGAGCAGTTGAAGAAAGACAGCTTCAATTGGGGACCAGAAGCAGATAGCGCTATGGAGGCTTTGAAAAGAGCTATGGTTAGTGCCCCAGTGTTAGCATTACCGGATTTCGAGCAGCAGTTTGTGGTGGAAACTGATGCATCTGGTTTGGGATTAGGAGTTGTTCTCATGCAACAAGGGCGACCAATAGCTTTCTACAGCCAAGTGTTATCAGGGAGGGCAAAACTCAAATCTGTATATGAGAGAGAACTGATGGTCATTGTTAAGGCCATTCAGAAGTGGCGACCATACTTGTTGGGTAGAAGATTCCTTGTGAGGACTGATCAAAGGAGTCTAAAATATTTGTTGGAGCAACGTATGGTGACAGAAGAACATCAGAGATGGCTCTCCAAATTATTGGGCTATGATTTCGAGATTTAGTACAAGCCAGGATTGGAGAATAAAGCTGCTGATGCCCTATCCAGGAAGGTGGAATGCTCTCAACTTATTGCTACATTTGTGCCTCAATTAGTGGATTGGGGTAAATTGAGGACAGAAAATATGACTAGTGAAGAATTGGGAAGCTTCAGAGAGGCCATAAGGAAAGGGGAAGACATACCATCAGGATATACAGTGGAGGATCAGCTCTTGTTACATAGAGGAAGGTTAGTTTTACCTATGACCTCTTCACTTATTCCACTGATACTTCAGGAGTTTCATGCAAGTGCTATTGGAGGACATTCAGGAGGACAAAAGACTTATCAGAGATTGGCTAGAGACTTTACTGGAAGGGGATGAAGAAAGATGTAGAGGAAATGGTGGCCCAGTGTGATACTTGCCAGAGGAACAAGTACCAAGCATGTGCCCCTGGGGGACTGTTGCAGCCACTTGAGTTACCTAATCAGGTTTGGTCAGAGGTGACTATGGACTTCATCGAAGGCTTACCCAAGTCGGAAGGTTACACTGTCATTCTAGTTGTAGTTGACCGACTTAGTAAGTATGCTCAATTCATAATAATGAGACATCCTTTTAATGCCACTACCGTTGCAGCAGTTTTCATCAGAGAGGTGGTGAAGCTTCATGATTTTCCTGAGTCGATAATCTCTAACAGAGATAACGTGTTCCTAAGTGACTTTTGGAATGAGATGTTCAAGTTACAAGGGACACATTTGAAGCGCAGTTCAGCCTACCACCCTCAGACAGATGGGCAATCTGAGGTAGTCAATAGAAGCGTGGAAACTTACCTTAGATGTTTTGCATGAGAGAAGCCCAAGCATTGGGTAAAATGGCTACCTTGGGCAGAATATTGGTACAACACTTCATTTCACAAAGCAGCGCAGGTCACACCTTTCAAAGTGCTTTATGGAAGGGATCCTCCAACCCTGATACAGTACAAGTCTCATTCTACATCAGTATCTCTAGTGGAGCAACAATTGTCAGAAAGGGATGAAATCTTGGGAGAGCTGAAGAGACACTTGTTACGAGCACAAAACATCATGAAGCAAGCAGCAGATCATCATAGGAAGGATGTTCCGTTTGAGATTGGAGAATTTGTATACTTAAAGTTGAGACCTTATAGACATAATACTTTAGCAAGAAGGTTAAGTGTTAAGTTGGCTCCAAGGTATTATGGCCCCTATGAGAAAGAGCAAAAGATTGGGAATGTAGCAAATCGCCTGAAGTTACCACCCACTACTACGATTCATCCAGTCTTCCATGTGTCACAATTAAAGAAGTTCAAAGGAAATTTTGTACCAATCGATACTTTACCGCCAACATTGTCTGAAGAGGGTACAAGTCTATTAGAGCCTGCTTCATTGAAAGGGGTTAGACACACTGAGGAAGGAGGGAAAGAAGTTTTGATTGAGTGAAAAGATCTACCGACACATGATGCTACTTGGGAGGCCTATGAGAACATACAAGCCCAGTTTCCTGCTTTCAACCTTGAGGACAAGGTTAATCTTTGGGCGGGGAGTGATGATGGACCGGACCGGCCGGTCCATCCCATAGCAACACCGGCCCAAACTAGGCCGGTTTCTGTTTACCAAAGGAGGAACCGCCCACCACTTGGGCGGTTGGCCGAAGGAGAGGGAGGGAATAACCGCCCACTTGGGCGGTTGGCTGAAGGAAAAGGAGGAGGAGGTTGGGCCCAACGGGCCCAACAAATGCATGAGGGAAAGTAATTTGTTTGTCATAAGGGTAGTTAGGATATTATGGGGGGAATTATGTGAGTATAAAAAGGAGTTAGGGTTTGTTTTGTGGACATCTTTTGTTTGGTGATTAATTTTCCTCTTTTCTAGTCTAGTGTTTGGGAGAAAGCTTCTCTTCTCGAATTGAGAGCATTGTATCCGTGGAAACTTGTAAGTCTTTTGATATTTAAGTTAACAAAGTGTTTGTGATTGTTTTCCTTCAAGAATTTCTCACTTTTCCTACTGTTTTTGGGCTGTTTTTACTGGATTCCGAAATTTGCAATTTTAAGTTCCATCACGTAACTACATATTTAACGACTAGCCATAATCTAAAGTGCTCTCTCACCACCTAGAGAAGTGATTAATCATAAGGGCTTGCGCCTATGAGAAATCTGAATTCAATCTTAAATTCTTCGCATGTAAAAGCTAAATATATGGGTATTGTATTATCTCTATCCATCTGCCTTAAAAAAATTTACCATGAAACTTAATCTGTTAAAATTCTCCTTGAATATATGCAAAGAGGTTGGGGCACCCCAAAAGAAAAATTTCGGAGCCCACAAGACAAGTATACTCTGACTAACTATTAAGAAGTTCAAAATTATATTCGATGGGAAGTATAATCTTAAGAAATTTTCAAATAGGACTAATACATCAAAAAAAAAATTTAAAGATACAATATGTTGATTTTCAAAGAATTGAATGCGCTAAATCAAAACATAATATGATATGCATAACATTTTAGAGAAATAGTCTTATTAAATCTATACGAAATAATATGAAACATAAACCTAACGAATTTGTAATTCAATGATTATGGGGATTTACTGCATAATCAATTTAAGAATTATAAAAAAATGTGATTTTTATGTCTTTGAATATTATATAAGGTTTATAGATTTTGTAAATTTATATATTATATATATTACAATTTTATGTATTTCATTAAGAGTCTTATGCAAGTGATTAGGGATGAATAAAGTTACAACACTACAAAGAAATTATATGAGGCTCTATACAAATCTTTAAATATTGAAGAATAATACACATTGCCACCAGGCCCACCACATCACACTCTTTCATCCACAAGTCTATTTTTGCTTGCGTTTCAATTGCTAATAAGTTCATTAAAGTTTATGCAATAAAAAAAAATTATTTACAAACTTATGATGCATTTGTTCCTTATTTATTCACAAAATTGCATTCAATGCATATTTAAAAATCTAGCACCTACCCCAAATTTATAAACTACCAAACCTATGCATTTGTGTGTGACAATCGAATTATTATGAATTTAAAAAACATAAAAATGCGGAATGGGTTTTTGTCTTGATCTTTAATTTTTAAGCAATAGTATAACGAAAGAAGGTAAAAAGGAAGCAATCCTACAAATGAACAAGATTTAGGTTTTACACAAGAAATTAACCCTTTTTTATTAGTTTTTTTGTGAATTTTAGTAGCACTTTCGAGTCACCTCGATGAAGGATGCCAATAAAGGCATTTTGGGTGCAATTTTAATAGCACTTTCGAGTCACCTCGATGAAGGATGCCAATAAAGGCATTTTTGGTGAATTTTAATAGCACTTTCGAGTCACCTCGATGAAGGATGCCAACAAAGGCACTATGACCTACGAAATTCATCCCACCACCCCAATAACGAAACTTGGGATCATTTATGCAATGTGATGGGGACATCAGAGCATGGAAAGTCTATCAGAGACGTGACCGTCGATCTACGGCCACTATTGAGTCGATGTATTTCTGAGTTGTATTATTTATGTTCTTTATTATTATGTCATGTTATATTTGCTTTATTAGTATTTCCATTTTTACCCCTTACTTAAGGAAGGTCGTATGTAAGCCCAGTAGGCATCGTCGTCTTTTATTTTCTTGAGTCTTTTGTACAAGACTATATATAGCTCAATTGTTCTCTTTTCATGTTAATGAATGAATGATGAATTTTCTTTCCCTTTGATTTCTTTGTGAGATCGTGAAAGTGTTTGAGAGGAAATCCCTAGGAGAGGGAAGTCGGATCACCCACCAACCTTGGAGACGACCGAGTTCGTGGTTCTACATTCTCTACCTCTTTCTCTCCTCCTTCCTCCCTCAACTAGCCGTCGGCCTAGAAATCCTCTCCATCTCCTTAAGCCACCGGCCACCATATAACTCCCCCTCACCATCAGTTAACCCCAACTCCCCCTCCCTCACCCAACCCCTCTCCATTCACCCCACCGAAATCCCACACCAATTCTCCACCAACCCGCCGGCCTTATCCCCCTCTCTCCCTCCAAAATTCAAATCCCCCTACTTGAATACCTTCCATAAATAATCCCCCTTAATTTGGGAAGACTTCATTTCAAATTTCAAATTAAATTGAATTTGAAAATTATTTTCAAATTAAGAGATCCTATTTTAGGAAAGTTACTAAATTTAAGTCCTATTTGAATTTCAAATTAGATGGGATTTAATTAAATATTTCTTAATTCCTAACTCCAAATTAAGAAACCCAAATATCTCTCCACAAATTCCCTCCCATCCCATTGAAGCCACCGGCCCCATCATGGGCTTCCCATGGAATTATTTCCATAAGCCTCTTTCCTCTTGGAAATAATTCAAACCTCCTCTCCCACCTCCTTAGCCGCCCCACCCTTCCCTAATTAAACCATAATCCTTTCTCGAAGTCAAAGGATTAATTGGGGAAACAAATACTTGATTTCCCTTCACCTTCTCTTCCAAAAATATGAACCAAATTTCCCTCTCTTGCTCTCATCCTTAGCCGGCCACCTCCATCCCTCTTCCCCTCTTGATTTATCATAAGCTCCTCCCTCTCAAGAGTAGTCTTAAAGGGAAGCAACGACGATCGATCTTCAACTACACAATCATCTTCTAAAGCCAATGAATGGCCGACCCGGATCTTGATTACGGCATCGCCTACGACGAACAAAGTTTTGTGAACATCCTTCACTCTACCTTCTTTGACGTCAACCCTAATATCGACCACACCGTCGAAGAGTATGTGGAGCGCATTCTGGATGCCCTTGTTGAAGCCATAGAAGAGCAACTTGACACCGTTCAGTGGAGGATTACAACCCAACCACGATAAAGGTTTACCAATCTTCCTTCTCTTGTATCTTCATTGTCTAACTTGCTCTTGTGATTTGATTGATTCATGACGATCTTGTCACCCACTTCTGCCAAGCCTAGTAATCGTAGGACTTGAGTTTGGTCTATATGCTTATAATCTCATTGTTAGCGTAGGGATTTTGTTTGAAAGCTACTTAATTTACATGTTATTGATATTCTACGTTATTTCAATAAATCAAGCATTTGGCAAGCGGCTTAGCCTAAACGTAGGTACCCCTCTCTTGTTTTATTTTATCGTTTTAAATTGCTAATAGTTTTAAACATAATTATTTTTATCAAGGAATCATGTAAATTCTTACTACATCCTTTTAAAAGCATCCTATGCCTACATCACAATGTGTTTTATGTGCAAAATCAGCTAAAATCTACACAGAAACATGCTCTCTAATGTATCAAAATGACACAAATAAGTTTCATGCAATGAACTCAAAGTCTCCCTCCCTCTAGCTACTCATCACCAAAAGGTGTCAGCACATAAGTGATGAGATAGCAAGGAAGAGGGAGATAGGCAGACAATAGACATAAGTCAAAAGGTAAAAAATAGGAGAGCTTAATGGAGTCAAAGAAGAAATGCGAGGCGGGGCGAAAAAAATCTTAAAGTGGAGCATATGGCCCCCCAAATACAAATTGTGTGGAATTTAATTGTGTCTACTAATTGGGTTGTACTATTGTATCGAATTTAACTCAGTTTGTCGTGTTTGTTGGGGGGTGCAGGGGGCCTCCCCTTGCTTGGTTTTGGGTGTATAATGCCTTGATGTTGTGTATCCGAGCACCCTATGACGCGCTGTGTACTCGAGCGCCCTAAACATTTTGTACCCGAGCATAAGAGCATGCATGGAGCAAACATTTAAAGCACCTCGAAGGGGTGCTGACAAGGACCCTCATAATTTATTTATTTTTTAATATAATCGTTGTCCTTAAGCATCTCTTTCAAGATCAAAAAAGAGGGTAGATAGCCTCCATTTTTCATGAAGAGTAAGAGTCATTAAAAGGGCGGGGGTATGGAATGTATAAAAGAAAAATATTTTTTAAAGGTACTTCCTTTACACACATGTTCATGCCCCTTCATTGTCATATCAAGGAAGTTAGCTCTAAACCAGTCGACTATTTCCATGAACTATTTGTAGTCTTAAGCACCATCCAAAAAAGTGATTGAAAGTCAAGCCTCAAAATTGAATGCCTGGTCGAAGTAGTCGACTTCGACCATGTGGGTGCTACTAGAGGACCCCACGTCATCATCAAACAACACGTCTAGTAATAGGTGGTGGAGCTTTCACCAGCATGTAAAGGATGAAGGGAGGTGCCAACTGTCAAGATGACACAGTCCAAGCTACCACCACCCATTGTGACATAAGAATGTTGGTGTAATCCTCATCATCTTCTTCCTCTCCTTCATTTGAAGAGTTGATGGAAAACTTCAACTTCTTGGGTGAATCTCCACCTTTGAACTTTTGTACAGCACCCTCTCCCTTGGAGGCCAATTTCCTTTTTCTTTTATCATCCTTTATAGCTATCATCTTAGGGTCCTAGTGTAGAGGATCCTCTAGGAAAAAACTTTGCCCCTTTATCTGGGCAAGGAAGCCCTTTAGCGAGGTGGGGATTTTCCTAGCATCCATCTTTTCCCTATTCGGGTTTAAGGCTCTGATCAAAATCCGCGAAGCTTTCTCTAACTTGATACTGAAGTATTGCTCTTTTACTTCTTCACAAACTCAACCAAACCATTCGTCTTCAGAGTTGGATGGCATACATGAATCTGCCTAAATGGTGGACTAACAAGAAATGCATCAAACTTAGTGAGGAAGAAGTCCAACTAGTACTCATAGCATAGAGACACCAGTCCCTGTGGCAGAACAAAACAGTTATGAGCTGCGTGGGAACAAGATGGCAGTCCTTTAGGAACATCGCCACCTCTAGAATAACAACCCATTAAAATTAAAAACAACATAACTATACATTGTGATGAGCTACTTTTTTTTTTTGCTACTTGTTTGCCTTGAGAAGCACTCAATCATCCCCTTTGACATCAAATATTTCATTGAAAATGCATCGACCTGCTACTGTGTTATTGACTAGGTCAATAGGCAGCTCAAAATAAAGAGTTGGCGGCAAAATGCACCACATCATCGGGTCTTGAGTTCCCACATCATATTTAGCTCAACTAAAAAGCTTATATTGAAACACTAACAATATCTCACATTGTAAATTCCATAATCTTATTTTAAGAGAATAACTTACTTAGTCTTCCCCAATGCCTTTAACATTTTGATAGGAAGTGGATACAATTTCAACAAAACCAGGAAACAACAACAAGAAAAATAGAAAGAAGAATACACTAGAACATTTTTTATTGAAAGAACTAGGAATGAAACCAAATATACAATTGGATCTTCAATTGGAGAGGAAAATCTAGCTCTCCCAAATCCCTAGCGGCCGGCTAGAGCCCTCTCAACCTAAGCAATTCTAAATTCAACCAAATCAAGCATAAAAACTGAACCCTAGGGTAAGCAACCTACTTAAGGCATACACTATATAGAAAATCCCAAAACAACCCTCTCTCTTTTGAATTTCCCTCTTAGCCGCCCTCTTTTCATTCAAATCCCCCACTCCCCTCTCGCGGCCCCACAACAAAGGGGTGAAATTCATTCAGGCGAAAGCATGTTTTGCCTCACATAAAATCTGGCCGGTCCATGAGGGACCAGTCCATCAATCCCTCCTCCTAAAGACCCACCTTGTCCTCAAAGTTGAAAGATGGAAACTACTGCTTCATTCTCTCGTACGGCTTCCATGTGGCATCATAATCGGGTTTGTTCTTCCATTTTATCAGCACTTCTTTAATCTCTCCCTCTCCCTATCGTACGTCTTTCAGCTCCAATGGATGCAACATTACCTCCAAATCCTCTGTCAGTGTCACGGGTAACTCTAAACTAGATGCATGATCACCGACAACCCTCCTCAACTATGACACGTGGAACACCAAATGTATAGTAGCGATCAAGGATAACTTCAATCGATAAGCCACTGTTCCAATCCTCTACAATATCTCATAGGGACCAAAGTACCTCGAACCAGCTTCTTATTTCTCCTGTTAGCTACCATCCTTTGTTTGTAGGGATGAAGCTTCAAGTATACCCTATCACATATCTCAAATTGCACGTCCTTCCTGCGCCCTTCCACATGCTTTTTATGATTTGTTGAGCCCTCAACAAATGCCTTTTAATTCAGCCAACACGCTATCCCTCTCCAACTACTGCTCCACCGACAAGATCGGTGTGCTTCTCTGCCAAAAATGCATCAAGTGAGTTAGGTCCCTCCCGTGCAACACTTTGAGAAGAGTCATCAGTAAAGTCAAATGATATGAAGTGTTATACCAGTACTCTTCCCAAGCCAGTCATTTGTCCCACAGTCGAGGTGTCTTCGAAACAAAACATCGCATGTATGTCTCTAGGCTCCTGTTTACCACCTTTGTCTGTCCGTCCATTTGGGGTAGTAAGCGGTGCTCCTTTTAATAATGTCCCCTACATCCTGAACAACTCCCTCAAAAAATGACTGAGAAACATTTTATCTTGATCGGACACTATAGATTTCAATATCCCATGCAATCTAACTATCATGTACGGATGTCATAGGGGAATAAAATGAGCATACTTGCTCAATCTGTACACCACCACCAAAATGACTATAAACCCCTAAAATCTGAGCAGACCATCTATGAAATCCATGGTGACCTCCTCCCACACTTCGTCGGGAAGAGCTAGAGATTACAGTAACTATCCCGGGGTCATGGCCATGTATTTGCTCCTCTGGCACATCTCATATCTAACCATAATCTCTTCTACATCTTTATGCATCACCTTTCAATACAACTCTTCCATCAACCTCATGAATGTCTTTTGTACCCCTGAATGACCCCTGATAACACTCCCATGGAACTCCTACAGAAGGTAAGGAATATGGACCGAGGTTTGGGGAAACACAAATCTCCCCTCAAACAGGAGTATCTCCCCCTTCAGGGAATAAGGGTGGTTACTCTCATTCCTCAGCAAATATGCCCTAATCCCACTCAGTTGATCATCCTAAACACTCTCCTCCTTAATAGCCCTCAAACTAACATCAGTGGCATCGAAATGGCTAGCTCCTGGAGCTCCCCTATGTGTCTAGACAAGGTATCAACTGCCTTGTTCTCTAGTCCTAGCTTATAATGAATCTCTAAATCATATCTAATAACTTTGATGGCCACCTCTGATACTCCTCAGTCACCATCCTCTACTCCAACAAGTACTTCATGATCCTCTGGTTTGTCCTAACAATGAAATGTCAGCCCAACGGGTAAGGCCGTCACTTCTGAATGGCCAACACAATGGCCATCAACTCCCTCTAATAAATTGACTTCAGTCCAGCTCTGGCTGTCAACATCTGGTTGAACTAAGCTATGGGCTTCTGATTCTGCATGAGCACTGTCCCCAATCCATACCAGGATGCATCAGTCTCCACCACAAAAACTTAGCTAAAATCTGGCAGAGCCAAGACCAATACCATGGTCATGACCTTCTTCAATATCTCAAAGGCTTGAGTAGCTGCCTCTCCCCACAGAAAAATATCCTTATTCAACTGCTCCGTCAATGGCCAAACTATAATGTTGCATCCCCTCACAAACCTCTTGAAGTACCCAGTCAACCCTAGGAAACCCCTCAGCTACTTCAAAGTCTTAGGTAGCGACCATTTCAGTATAGCCTCACTTTTTTTCTGATCAACGACCACCACCTCTTGAGATACCACGTGCCCCAAGTACTGCACACTGGGATGTGCAAAGCAACACTTCTTCAGGTTAGCATACAGCCAATGCTCCCATAACACCTCAAATACTACATTCAAATGCTCCAAATGCTCCTCATCCGACCTTCTGTACAAAAGGATGTCATCAAAGAAAACAAGTACAAATCTCCTGAGGTATGGTCTGAAAATCCTGTTCATGAGGGACTGGAATGTTGTAGGTGTGTTGGTGAGATCAAACGCATCACCTAGAACTCGTAGTGTCCCTCAAGTGTCCTGAATGCATTATATGAGGCATCTTTCTTTCTCATCCTAATCTGATGGTATCCATACTTTAAATCTATCTTCATGAACAACCGTTCCATAAAGCTCATTAAGCAACTCATTGATCACCGATATAGGAAACTTATCTAACACAGTCTCGTTATTTAGGACTTGATAATCCACACATAATCTCCAGTTTCATCCTTCTTCTTGACCAGTAACATTGGACTAGAAAAAGGGCTCGCGCTTGGCCTAACGATCCTTGCCTCCAACATCTCTCGGATCAGCTTCTCGATCTCATCCTTTTGGATCTGAGGGTATCAATAAGGTCTGACACTAATCGGTGCCGCCCCCTCCTTCAAGATGATGGCATGCTCCATCTCCCTTAATGGCGGCAACACTTGAGGTGGCTGAAAAGCCTTACTGAATTGTTGTATAAGATATTGTATTGAAAGAGGAATGTCTCCCTACCCCTCCAACCTGACCCCTCCAAGCTATGAAACTCCACCGAAAATCCCACCCCCTCCTATATGGTCCTCACTATAGTTTTGAGAGAAACCATGACTTTGAATAACCCTGCATCTCCCCTCATCACCACCCTCCTTCCCTCCACCATCATTTCCATTGTCAGTGCTCCCAAATTAACCTTTGTGTCTCTCATGATTTGCGGTCATTTCATCTCCAAGATGAAAACAATGCTTCCTAACTCCAGTGGAAGGAAGTCCTCACTCACCTGGATCCCCTGTATGGTTAGAATCACCCTCCTACACACTCCTTTGCCTGTCTCCACCTTCCATGCACCCATCATCACTCTGTAGCACCCTATGTCTACAAGCTTCACCCCCAATTGGTCCACGACCTGGTTGGAGATGAAATTGTAGGTAGCCCTATTGTCTATTAGCACGGTAGCACCACTATCTCCTTGTTCTCTATCTCTACTCTCACTTTCATGATGTAATTTATAGTGAATCCCACCATTGAGTGTAAGGATAACTCTGTCACATATAAATGCACCTCTTCTTCCTCCACCACTACCTCACTCCCACCTCCCTCAGTTTCCTCATTATCATAGATGGTGAGAACCTAAAGAGTTCAATCCTTACGCCTGTGCCCTAGTGTATATCTCTCACCGCATCTAAAATACATCCTATTCGCCCTCTTCTCCTGTAACTCCGTCTCAGTGAGCTTTTTGAAGTTTCCCCCAGGTCTCCCTCCTACAGTCTTCTCCTTTGAAGTCTCTCTAAGAATACGTGGTGTCAACCCCTTGGCTGTCAAAAAGGTGGTGATAATCCTGTAAGAACCTCCTGAGCTGCTATATTTGGCCCCTCTCTTTAGGTGTCTCTAATCCTCCACTAATTGAGCTGACTCCATAGCCTCTCCCTAATCACGAGGCCTCATCACTCTAACTATCACCCAAATCTCTAGTTTGAGCTCTTTCATAAAGTCTCCCTCCAACACAGTCTCCAAAAGTCAATCCAGTCGGCTGGTAAGGTACTCAAAGCTCTCACGGTACTCCACCACTATCTCCTGTGTCAGAGCGAAGTAATATTCATAGAAGTCCTCTCCCCCACTATTTCAAAAACGTTTCAACAAGCAGTCATTAAACTCCCTTCAGGTCCGTATGGGTTGCCTCATATCCCTCCTTTGGTACCATGCTAATACTTTCCCTTCCAAGCACAGCCCAGCCACCGTCAATCTCTCCTCCTCCATCAACTCATTGATGACAAAGTATCTTTCCACCTGTAGATCTACCCATGTGCATGCTCTCCCTCAAAAACAAGCATCTTTAGCAACCTCGCCCTTAGATCTCCTGATTCCCCCTATTTTCTCCATAACCTATCATTCCCCAAGGGGGTGGTCCTCCCAAGTATCCCGATCATCCCTTGTATGCTCGTACACATAACCTTTGTCAAATTATCCCCTCCTTTCAACTCTAGCACCCTTCCGATCACAATCAGCCCCTCTACTTTCAAATTCACCACCTCTTCACTCATAACTAACCCCTCACTCCTCTCCCCATACCCTCCACTCATAACTAACCCATCACGCCTCTCCCCACACCCTCTTCATATCTTCTTCTCCCTAAGAATGGTCTCTAAGGGAGGCCTTCTCTATCTCCCTCCACAATCTCAAACAGTTGATCTTCCCTTCTCATTATCGGATTAGAGTTTTCTCCACTCCCTTAGTAGCCGACAGCTCCCCTCGCCTCCGACGCCGTCATTTTGGTTTGAACCTCGAGCATCTTTCTCATCATCTCCTCCATGATGACGAACTTCTCATTGATCTTCTCATGAATGGCTGAAATTTGAGTTTCATATTTCAATTGTCCGATCTCCTCTTTCAACACTTCTACCTTTCTTCCTGTCATAGATACCCGGATCTAAGCTTTGATACCTATTTGATAGGAAGTGAATGCAATTTCAGCAAAACCAGGAAACAACAACAAGAAATATAGGAAGAAGAACACACAAGAATACTTTTTATTGAAAGAACTAAGAAAGAAACACAATATACAATTGGATCTTCAATTGGAGAGGAAGATCCAGCTCTTCCAAATCCCTAGCTGCTGGCTAGAGCCCTCTCAACCTAAGCAATTCTAAATTCAGCCAAAATCAAGCATAAAAATTGAACCCTAGCGTAAACAACCTACATAAGACATACAATACATAGCAAATCCCAAAAACAGTCCTCTCCCTTTTGAATTTCCCTCCTAGCCACCCCCTTCTCATTAAATCCCCCACGGATCCAAACAAAGGGGCGGGGTTCATTTAGGTGGAAGCATTTTCCGCCTCACGTAAAATCTAGCCGGTCCAAGAGGGACCGACCCATCCTTGACCGATCAAGGAGGGACCAGTCCATCACATTTCCACCTTTCCATTTAGATTTCTACAAACAAATAATATGTATATTTCTTATAATCATTGTGTTATTCAATTCTCTTGTATTCTTGTTTAACGTCAACAAATTCAACAGGAATTGCATGAAAAAATGGAAAATAAAACAAATAATCACTAACTTTCAAATGTATAGACAGAGATGAATATCATACTGTTCCAGCTGAGCGGCAAATTGAGCAACTTTCTGCTTACACTGGTTTACAGAAGTTGTAACCTCTTCACTTTGAAAAAGATCTGCTGCCCGCTCAAAGTAATCCATAGATTTCTCTAAGTTCTGCTCTTGCTCATAAATTTCACCAATTTCCTGAAAACAAGTTCAAGCATTCAAACATATATAGCATGTGAATAACCGCAATACAAAAGGCGTAGTTTAAAAAGGAAACGAAAGAAAAATTGCAATCATTATCGAGACAAACATCAGTCCCAAACCTCCTCTAAATAAAGCAAAATAAAAACTTAATAAAGCATGATGGAAACTGCCTTTACAACATTCAGATTTTAAGTACCTTGCAGTATCTTGCAGCCATAGTCAGTCTACCAATATCCAAGAAAAGATTCACAGCCTGATTTAGAGATTGTACAGCATCTGCAGAAGAAATTAAATAACGGAATTTGGTTATTCATTCCTAAAATAGTAAAAAGAACTTTTTTTAGCAGTATTAATGAAATAAATAATAGTTTAATGCTAGAATTTTGGACAAGCATACGCAGGATAGGATGCAGCCAAAAAAACATTATTCTAAAATCATGGTAACACCTTCACATGCATAATTTTATTTCTATTAAGTACATATTATCTGCATGCCTTTAATAGTTAATGCATTTCAATTTGAATATTAACCTAGTATTGCACTAGCACCATGACAAAACAAATGGTAACAAATTCACAAATATCCAAATATAAAAGGTATAATAAAACCGAAAAAAATAAATCATCATCATTGATCCCAAGCACAAGTGAGAATAGTTGAATGTCGATGTTTAGTCGATAAACAATAGTACAACTTATGCCAAATCAGATGAAATGAATCCAATTTCGAATGGTATTGGTGCTAAGCCATTCTCCAAGAGCAACAAACCAACAAGCTATGGGCTCCGAAAATTCCGCCCCGACCTTGCCCGTTGCTTTTCGGGAGGTTTTAACGGATTAAGTTCAAGGATAAATGATGAGGACATCGTCAGAGATTTCGACACATGTACCATCAGGAGACGCCGGAGATCGACGGCCACGATCATGAGTTTTATTTTGAGTCATTTATGTAGTAGTTTATTTGATTTTTATGTGTTTCCGTTTTTGCCCTTATGGGTATTTAGTCGCTATTGTAGCCCAAGGGGCATTTTAGTCTTTTGTTTTCTTTGTCATTTAGAGGCCTATATATATGGTCATTTTCCTATGTATGATTAGTTTTTGATGAAATGAAATTTATTTTGTGTTCTCTTTGTGAGTGCATATCTCTCTCAAATCTCTTAGTGAGTTTTGAGAAGAGCTAGATCTCTTTATGAGTTCTAGACCTTCTTTTCCATTATCTTTGTGATCAATTGGTGTGGGAAATCAAGGTGAATCCGTGGCATAGTAATCCCTAGTAGAATTGCCCTTTTCCTCCCTCGGATCCTTGCCGCCGCCCCTTTCCCCTAGGCAACCGCCGGCCAGCCTCCCGCCGACCAACCCAGCACCCCATCCCACTGGCCTGTAAAGCCCTCCCGCCGGCCAGAAAACCGCCCAGCGGCCCACCGTCCACCGTGGAGTCCTTGCCGCCAGCCACCCTCAGCCTTGCCGCCGGTCACCCATGAAGCCTTGCCGCCGATTTCCCTCTAGCCCACCTATTCGAATTTTGAATTCTCCTCCCCTAATGAATTTCCTAATTAAGTCAAATTAAATTAGGATATTAATTACGGTGAGTTACAATCTTTTTGAAATTCAAATTTCAATTCCTTCCTATTGTCATATGAGTTGGGAGTTACTTAATATAATTAATTCTGAAATTAAAATCGGAATTTTAATTATATTAATTTAATCCTATGTGGTCCCCACCTACTCAAACCTAAAGCCACATCACCCCTTTTTTTTTTACATGGACGGCCCCCTCTCTCTCTCCCCTCTTAATTTTCTTTAATGCACCATTAACCCCTTCCCTCCTAAACTTGATTTCAAATTCAAAATTTCTGAAATTGAAATTAAGAGCCCTCCAATTTCGGAAATCTGAATAAAATTTCAGATTTAGAGTTTCTTCCCCCATAGCCTCACCCGCCCCTCTCCCCTCTCCAACCCGTGGCCCCTCCTCCTTCCCCTTGTTCACGGTTTGCTCTTCCCCTCACATCTTCTCTCGGATGCTCCATCAACCACAGCTTCGTCTTTGATGATCAAGGAAGAAAGGATAAGACGTTGGATGCTCTCTAGTCATCCCATGGACTACCCGCCACCGGCTACCACTCCAACGGACTACACTTTGTGCACCATTTGCCTCCTAGTGGCATCGCTCGGTTGCTCTCAATCTTCCTCCATTAAAAGTTCCACCAACAAGAGAGTGAGTGAGAGACCCAAGGTGAAAAGTTCTATTTGTTAATTGTGGATTATTGTTTCTCTCCATAACATTACTACCTAATTCTATGTTGTCAATTTGATATTGTCCCATTAATCTAGTTGTAACCACATGTCTTACTTAATTTCGACTTGATAATTCCGATAACTTAATTTGGGTAAACATGAATTCTATAACTAGCAAAGCTTTAACAATCTTATATTAAAATCCCCAAGCAGTTCTTGTCTCCATGCATTATGTTTCACATTAATAAATCTTGGGAAGGCAAATTAGGTTTGTAGATAAGATACTACCCAGAGATTTCGCCCTCATTTTGCGAGGATTTTATGATCTAAGTTCTGGTTTCCTATAGGCACAAGCCCCTATAGTTAATTACCCCTTCCGATAACAAGAGAGAACTTTTGATTAAGGCTAGTCGTCAATCAAATACGTAGAAAGTATGTGTTATCTGACATATAGTAGCAGCATGGGCTTGGATTTTGGAAGTTGTATATTTAAAATTGAAAATTTCACCCTCTTGCACTTAAAGCGGATGGTGGGGAATGGATGATGGACCCAATCAAGATCTCATGATTCCGCCATCCCGGACCATCGTGGTTTCGGCTCTATTTAGTCAAAGGAGGTAGCGACCCAACCTGGCAGAAGGATCCTTGTCGGCAGCCATAGGTTGCTTCATCCAAGGGTACCTTGTAGACCTAGGGTGGGTAATTGTCTAAGAGGAGAAATTTGAATTCATCTTAGCTGACATAGGGGTTTGTGCCCAATCGATTATATCATATTGATTCATATCTCAAAGATTTAATGACATTGGGGAGCATATGGGCTCCGGCCATAACTATAATTTGATGGTTTCATTTGGCGGCAAACCACCCGGTTCAGAGAGCCCCAGTCATAGTTGTTTACATGTGATGTCATTTGGAGACACAACCGCCGGATTGCAAACATGTGTCCCGTCCTTACTGACAGGAGATTGTTTAAGAATGAATCTTATGATATTCTCAATCAGACATTAGCTCTTTGTGAGCTGAAGTAGTTTTCAATTTGTCTATATCGACAAACTGTTGTGGAGGGTGTATGAATTTTACTTTAAGTGATTAATGGTTGAGTTTCAATTTTAAACATTTGGATTTTGGACTTTCTGGCATTTTGGTGTCATTTGAAAGTATATAGAGTATTTAAAATTAACTCCTCCGGTTGAAATCTACATTCAATAAAACCATCATCGGGGTGTACGGGCATTTTCATTGAATAAACCTAGTCAACCCTATTAACTTGCCAATAGAGGATCGGGTTTGTTGGATGTATGATTTTATTAAATGAATTTTTCTATTCATAGGCCTTGAAGACCTAATATGAACGTATTAAAACAAATATCTCGGTTGATACCATGACCATATATTTGTTTAATGGTTCGAGCTGTGTTGACTTCTGTCTACCCTCATAGAAAGATCGGGCACGAACTTGATTTCATTTATTGACCCGCGCAGCATCCCTAGATTTCACGTGTATACTTGTAACACACTCGTCAGGGCCCACGCGGGTTTATGATTGCATGTATATAAGTTTGCATGCTTGCATGTGCATTTCTGTGTTTATGTATATACATGTTGTAGTGTATATGTGTGGGGGCATTTTAAAATGTTGATCAATTGCAAGGGCAACTGTTATTTGGATCTATTCGATGCCCCGTTTGTGTTAACTAGCAAATGCAATTTCTTTTTGTAGATAACACTAGATGTATATTTTCATCAAGATGATTTGTTCTATTTGATCACTCATACCTATTGTAAAGATTTATTATTTTTGGGTCGGATCCGTCACTCTCATGCCCATTTTGAAGCTTTAATTTCCTGGGATTCAAATCACTTATTTTTTCAAAGAAAATTATTATCAGATACTACCAAAAAATTTATTTTATTGTGACATTTTCAATTTAATACTAGCAATCTGGGTCACAACAAATTATCAACTAACACTTCAAACTGAACATCTAAAAGTAAATTGAGTTTCCACTGGCTGAATAAAGAGGTAGGTCTACTGTTAACAAACACCCCCTTAAAGTAGAAATAAATCTCTAAGGACAGTGAAAAACTGGAAACTGTTAACAAATCCCTTTTTAAAGTAGAAATAAATCTCTAAGGAACTGGAAGCTATGACCTTCAGCTGAAATTTTCTTATAACAGTTTGCCGCATCCACATAAGCTGATGCTGCTTCATGTTTGCTATCTGACTGGACATGGGAGAAACATAAATTAGACGGAAATATATGTTTATGTGAAGTGAAATGAACCAGGAAAGCAATGAATGAACCTTTAAGTGGCAATTTGCCTTCTTGGTGTATACTGCTCCAGCTTTGTCCCCTGAAACATCAAAAGTACCAAACGGTAAGCCAATGGAAAAGTATTTCTGCTGTTCTTCTGTTCTGCTTCTCTAAGATCAGCTCCACCTATAAAGAACTACAATTGCTTTCAAGAGCACATAAGTTTTGGAGATCATTACATTGATGTTGCCAATGAGAAAAGGGAGCATATATAAAATTTCTAAGATTTTCCCAAAATGGTATATCTAATGATCGATATCAAAACAAATTAGAACAAAGTCATAAATTCTGAGGCGCCTATAAAAAATGTTGTTTCAGGAACATCAATATCAATATTTTGTTTACTCGAAATGGTAAGCTTAATATCAAAGGGAAGTGGAGCCAAAAGAAAAATAGTCTGTATTTATGAGAAAAGACTATTATAATATAATAATTTTTCATAACCCCAATAGCTAATAAAGGCTCTATATTCACTTTTTATTAATTAAATCATGTCATTTTCAATGGGATGCTACACTAAAAAGTATGGGCAAGTCTGGAATCTAGTTTAGAACATTAATGATGTACACAATTAAAAAGAAAATAATTGTTCCGAAAGAGTGATTACAGTGTGATAGTACTTTCACCCAAAATAAATAAAAAAATGTTGCATGCCTCACGAAGCAAACACATAAAAAATATCTGCCTGTATATAATTCAACAATTTCTTTTAAAATGTTAATTAAATAAGACACCATAGAAGGCGCCCCTCAAACACCACTCAACACGTCAATTAGAGTTAGAAATGCTCAAAATCATCATCAATCCAACCATAGAAAATCACCACCCCATGTTAAATGTGATTAACTTGGGATCCAGCTTAATTCTTGGCAAACAGTTTTTAAGGCATCTAAATCTTGATTCCTTTTAAATCTCCTTATATGTGATTAATTTAGTATGATTTATCAAATCCTGTGGAGCATAGGATTTAAGGAATTTATGAAAAATAGGTCCCTCATAGCTCTCTCTCACGCATGCGCACGCACACAGAACTCCCTCCTCTCGGCTTGCTAGTAAAATTCCCCATTAGGACCTCAGGTTTTAGAAGTTTTCCTCCTACTTTCTTGCTCTTGAGTAGTTTGCCACCAACTATCTCCAAACCCTTCATTGATTTTCCTCATTTCTCTAGTCATGGTTTATCCTCTATGGCTCAACACTAAAAAAGTTATTATCGTCCCATTCTCCTGTTTCATCGACCACCATTGTTGTATTATTATACATCCCTCTTACTCAGTTGTTAATGTTATCTACTAGATCTATAGCTTTGCTGCTATGATTTATAGATATGCATAGAAATACCACCAAGGTGAACTTCTCCCTTTTCTTCTAGCATTTCGTCATGATCATTGGAATGAAATGTACTATGTTGTTAACATCTCTTGCTTTTTATGTTGTTTTATGTTGTTCCTCGATCCTCTTTTCAATTGAGCCTCGAATTGCTCTATAGAAAGCTTAAGTAAAGTTGGTTATCACATGGATTTTGTTCTTTAAGTAGGATGCAACTTTATTTGGAAATGGATCCGATTTTTTTAATAAAACCATCAAATTTTTTATCTATCAACTCCATTGAATCCATGACATCAAAAGCTTCAAATGGTATGTTTCAATTGTTGAATGGATGATAATAACAATAGCCAACAGCTCCAAGTAAAAGCCCAGGTCAACCTTGACCCGAATTGCCCATTGATTAGGCCCAAGGAAGTGACCATTTAGTTTCATTCCCAATTAGGGAAGGGTGCACTTTGGTTTGTTTGTTATTCACACAAATATAAATATTCTTTAAGAAAAAAAAGTAGCTCCAAGTAAAAGCCCAGGTCAACCTTGACCCGAATTGCCCATTGATTAGGCCCAAGGAAGTGATCATTTAGTTTCATTCCCAATTAGGGAAGGGTGCACTTTGGTTTGTTTGTTATTCACACATATAAATATACTTTAAGAAAAAAAAAAGTCAAAATACCCCTCTTGAAATATATAAATAAGCATTAATTTTATCCATTTTGGGCATATGAACTAAAGAGACATAACCCCTAGATCGTAGAAATTTTAAAACTCTAAACTCTGTCAAGAGATCCAATCGATAATCCTAGTGTTACCTAGTACATCCTACAATACCGTCTCCAATTTCCTGTCAGCTCTAATTCATTTAATCACCCCTCTTTTCAAGAGAGAGATTGTCCCGACTGCCTCTCTTCCTTCCTTCTTCCCTAAACCCTAACTCAAAGTCATTCAATCCACTCCAATATTTTAAAGCAAGAGACTATTTCAACGGCCATGTAATGCTATAAACATCAACACTCCATATTCCCTTAACTATCACCGTAGGGTGATCCACCAAAATTTAGATATTTTACATTGCATTATGCTGTTCCAATTCCAGAGATGAGTGGTCATCTGTAAATTGGGATTATAACTAATAGAAATTGTTTCAAAAGAGCAATACCCTGTAATTTTTCTAGGTCCTACACCCCAAAAAAGTGCCTCCTGTGCACTGCACTGCTTTTCTGACGATAAATTCTTTGTTTTTTCTACCGACGCGCTACTCCAACAAGCAAGAACAAGATTTACTAATTCCTGCTTAACTTTAATCCTACGGGTAGACAAACAACCACTGAAAATTAAGCTATTCCATTCAATTTGCTTGTTATTTCCAACAGATTCAGTCATCTAACAAGGTTATGTAGAGCATCCCTCTACAGATCATCCAAAATTCACCTAAATCCTTCATGAATCTCGAAAAAAAATCAAGCCTACAATCACGTAACAAGTATCCATATTGCAACCATCCGATCGCCCTAAACCATACCATGCATTCAAAAATGCATTGCTTTTGAAAACTCGCAGCGCATCTCACAGTTCGTAAACAAAAAACAAATTCGAAATAGATGAAAGGAAACGACTGAATCCCATACAGTTCTTTCCGAGCTTGAAACAATTCGCCGCCTTCTCGTACAAATCTACAGCATCCTCGTGCTTCGATCCGAATATTCCCCATCCCGTAAGCTTCTTCTCCGCCTTCCTCTCGAACTCTTCCCCCTTCGCCGTTTGATCTGCCATTTTGCCAAGATCCGCCGATCCTTGCCCGTCGTCCCCCTTTTTCCTCTTCTCCTTCCTCGAACAGAAAAGAAAACGACGACTGAAATCTATTTTGAAAACAGAAAAAGACAAAAAGAAGAATATAAAAGAAATCAGATTGAACCACGAAGAAACGGGGGGAAGCATGAATTGAGAAAAAGGACTGCGTGTTTGGCGTTACAATCTCTCTGAGCCGTCTGATTTCGGAGCCATTATTTCCTACCGTCAGATCATCCAAGACGGCTAAGCTCTCTGACAACGCGCTATACCATACAGGGCATGACTTCTCGCCGCATAGATCATAAAAGCACGTGAATCAGGACCGTCCGTTGGAGACAAGTCGATTGTTACATGAACTAAAATAGGAAAAAAATACTATCCAGTTTTATTTTGATAGCAATATTTCATTTCCTTTTTTTTTTCAAAGTAAAAATTTTTTTTATTTTATTTTATATTAGATGTCAAATAATATATATATATATATAGTGGAGAAACCAGTAATTTTATTAAATGGGGTCTAAATTATTTTATTAAGTTTTGCTTGGTGATTGTATTAGATTTTAGATGTGCAAAAATGTGTTCTTTTTAATAGCCAAAGAAGCTAAAAAAATCATAAGTAAGAATCTATCCTTCCTCATGGCCCTTCAAGGGAGGAGAAGGCTGGGCCTCGCGATAATTTCATGCTCGTAAATTGAAATCAACCAAAAAAAAAAAAACTTTAACTCTCATTTGCTAGCTAATGTCTGCGCAAGCGCACGCGTGAGGGTTGTAAGGCGAGGGATGACAAAGTTGTGGAAATCACCAGCACGCCTGACGCCACCGGCCTCCGGCCACCATCTAGGCCTCGCAAGGTCATCTACTATCTGCGCAAGAGCACGCGTGAGGGATCAGAGGCGAGGAAGATTGATTTATAAAACATTGCAGTCATTCTAAATAAACTCATAATATGATTGTTCGAAATATCACCTCACAAGTGCACTCATTGTAATTTTTTGCAAATTTATCAATCTATGTACTTATGCACATTTGATTTTTCTCTAGCATCTTTTTGTAGACGCTGTCAAGACATATTGGGGGCGTTTGAATATTTCTCTTTTCTAAAAGTTGTTAGGTAAAATGTTGAATATTTTTATTTGGGCTAATTGGTTTAGGGAATTAGTGAATTAAGTTTGATTAAGTACAATCAATACAAAATTATCCTTATTTTGAAAAAAAAATATTGCTTTAGGCTTAATTTTATCGATGATCATTATCGACTTACTATAACGATAGTACTTTTTGAAGTAAAATTACATTAAGCGATGAATGTTTCGCTTTAATTTTTTTTAAGAGAGGAAGCGATTATATATACATAAAATAAAAAAGTTAGAGATTTTATTATTTTATCATTATATGAAATTCTAATACACAAAAAAAAAAGAGAAATTCAAGTGTTGTGAGAAATGATGCAGTTTGTACATGAAATTTTTAAAAAATAAAAAATTACAGAACCTCTCACAGACCAGTCATTGCCATTGAATACAACTAATGCATTTCTTCACAGGATGGGGGGCACACGTAAATGATAGCAGTTAGATGATCATAATTGGATGACAATAGTTGGAGAACATACTTGGACGACGAGCAGACAAAAATATAAAAAAAATTAGTATTACATTAAAATTATAATACAAGTTATTCTAAATAATATTAAGTAATGATTTTCCATCTTCATGTTGTACCATCATAAAAAGTGGAAATATTTTATGTTTAAAAAAACAGAAATAAATTTCATATTTTTATTTTATCGTTATATAATTTTCTTAAAAAATTTAAATTATTACAAATATTTTTATAAATATCAGATTTACAAGAAAGTTTAATAGGGTAATACTAATCATAAGAGAAAATGCAAAATACTTTTTTTTTTTTTTTAAGAAAGTTTAATAGGGTAATACTAATCATAAGAGAAAATGCAAAATACTTTTTTTTTTTTTTTTTTTTTTTTTTGAGGAAGCCGAAAAATTATAAATTTTTTGTTAATGAACTATTTTTCCTTAATTATTTTAATGGATGGGCTGAATTAAAATTTTATCATTTTAATATAAATTAATTATATCAGTGATACGGCATCGCAAAATCATCTTGATCGGGCACGAATCTCGAGGCAAAAACATAGTTGGAAACTTCAAAAATTAATTTCGAGAGCATATGAACTCCGATTTCTGCGAGCTTACAGTCAAACTGAGCGTCTCGGAAAAACAAACCCAACGATACCAAGATCAACCCAATCCGAGCCCAAATGAGTCCAAATCAAGGACTCGAAGCGCTGTTGGAAGGTTCAAACAGCAATTTGAGTTACCAAACGAAAATAAAATAATCAACTATATAAATTGCATTTCCGAATGAAGATAAACGGATCATAATATAGCACTGTAGATTATAAAATGATTAAAAATGATCAATTTTCGGAGTAAATATATTCATTAGAGAATAAGAGCAACATTAAATCATGTTCTTATGTCTTGACTTCAATAAATTAGAAGGTTAAGAAGGAAAAGACCAAGTAAAAAATATAAAGCATATGAAATCAAAAATAAACATATATTGACATATTTAAGTGGGAAAATTAAATACAAATAAAAATTAATGCAAATTCATGTATAACCACAAGTAGAAGAGATATTGTTGAAGGATTAGAAGGCAAAGAAACTTATTTTGTGACTCTTTCAAAAAACTTTTTTGAAGCATGTGAAATAGACTTAGACAAAAGTGTAGAAGAAGGCAAATGTCAAGGTACTATCATGACTCACAATCTTGTATCATAAATAACTCGTTGCCTTGCAAATTAACATGTAAAAGGTCTTAGTACTGATTCATTATTTAAATCCATTGACTTTGCTTGCTTCCAAAGGATTGAAGAGAGAACTAAATGGCCCAATATCAGAGATTAACAAAAAAAATATTTTCATCATATTAAACTCAACAAATATCACAAAAAAAAAAGATAAAAAAGCCTAGATAATGCAAATGTACGTAATTTTTTATGGTATATGATGAAGTGTTGTGTCTATTTGAAGCTCAAATAATGAATTTATTAAGTTTGTTTAACAAAATTTAACATACAGATACATACGTTTGCTACATCCATAGGAAGAAGTGGCTGTAGAAATAATTACAAAAAATGTAAAGCATCTATAGTAGGTAGGCACAAATCCAAAACATGTGATATAATCCAAAAAATGGATCAATATAATTTAAAATGATTATTTTTAGTATCAATTAAATTAACATAATTTATTAATAATTAACCTACATTTTAAAGTAGGCACGTAGCTAATTAATGTACACAAAACTTATGGTATACTTTGATATCATGCACATCCTATATATATATCATGATTAGCAACAAATGACACCAAAAATAATTGCAATCACACATTTGTTAAATGTATCTATTGCTTCAATTCTTATAAAATAATTTTTGAGGACGTATCAGTTTTAATCTTAAAATGGAAATATAATTCATGACGTAAAATGAGATGAAAAATAAATATTGAATTTCATATTTAGTAAATATTTGAGGCTTTTTAAAATGCAAAGTAACTTGAATATATTATAAAAATTGCAAGATGATATTGTAAAATTTAACATAAAATAATTATAATTATCTCTTAAATTTGTCTGGACAAAATTTCCATTGTATAATAGCAACATATATGTCACAGGAAGGAGGTCTTAAGCATGATCAGTTATGTGACGATTACTCAATATATATAAAAAGAAAATTTCATTGATTCTAAGAAGTAGAGGCTTTTCATTCAGAGGCGAAAAGGATATGTGTGGATAACTTAAAATTAAATTACAATTAATTAAAAATATTAATGTCAATTTAAAGCACTGTTTTATAGCTTCAACGTCTTTTTTTAGCGTCAATTTTGTAAGGCGAAGAGACAGAGAAGGAAGAGTCTTAAGCATTAAGGAGGCGGATAGGGAAGAAGCGGGGATTTAATTCAATCCAATTAGTTAACCCATGCATGAATATGAATATATAAGAAGTTAAAGCGTCCAATAACATCAAAGGAGAAATAAATGAATTATAAGAAAATCATTTATATAATAAGGGCTCTACCGTCGAAAAAATTGTAAAGATTATTAAATTGCATACAATAAATAAATAAATGTTTTATAGGAAGTGATAAATAATAGAATTTGAGGAGTCATATATGAACGTTGTAGATTAATATAAAATTTATAGATAAACGATCAAGATTCGCTATGGGTGGAATCCCAAGACACTATTATATAGTAGTATAGATGTAAGTTGAAAATCGATGAATGTTAAATAATAATAATAATAATAAGATAGATATGAGAAAGAGAGAGGAAGAGAGAGAGAGAGAGAGAGAGAGAGAGAGGGTGTCACACATTCATATAATTGGGTATATTTTATTGTTGTCATTATAAATTTTACTATGAATTGATTGTGAAGGCATATAAACATAACTTTTCTTGTATAGCATAAATATGAGACCCCTTTTGTTAAAAAAAAAATAGAAGAATGACTTGGACTAATAGAAAACACATAACAAAGTTTTCCAAATGATTTTAATGAAATAATCATAATATAATTAATATGTTATAAAAAAATTGTATTAATCAAACACAAATCTCGAAACATATCTTAATTGAAATCTTTCAAAATTAAATTCAAGGCTATATGAACTCCAATTTTAGCAAATTTATAGTTAAATTGAACGTCTCAGCAAAGCGAATCCAACAATGCCAAAATTGGTTTAATCTGTGACCAAATGTGCTCAAATTAAGAGCTTAAAATATATTTGGAAGATCTAAAGCATTAATTGGAATACCAAATGATATTGAAATATAACATGCTTTTAGTTGAATCGAGCAGCTCAACGAGACAAATCCAACGAGCCCAACATTATTTCATTCTGACATCATTCAGGCACTTAAATGTTTGACAAACTATTCATAATGAGAATTATTATGAGCCATCCTATAAAACACTTTAAATGTATCCTAGATTCACTCCGTATTTGTAGGGCCTTGGACCTTTGAAATCCTCAAAACTTTGGTTAGAGATCAAGAGAGATATAACGCTTGAAAAATCATGGAGCTCCACTACGACACCACCGACGTTGAACCTCTGCCTGATAATTATTGTTGTACCTCCATTCGACCACCATCATCTAGTCTACCTCTGACCACTGTCTCCCGTCGTCGAGTCTACCTCCGACCACTGTCTCCCGTCGACTACAACCTCTCCGACCATCGTTGCCCACTAGCTACAGTCCCTATGACTAACATTGCCTCTCGATTACAGTCCATCTGACCATCCTCGCCAGCCAATTATGATCCCTCTAACTAGCGTCACTCACTGATTAAAGTCCATCCGAACTCAGTCGCCCGACTATGGTGCTACCGACCAAACAAATATTGTAATATTCTTTTGATAATAGCTCTCATATCATTAGATTATTCTAAGCCCAACTATGAATGTGCTTTATATTTTTTACATTGAGGCAGCGCCTTCCTCCGAGCAAGGGCAACATTTATAATTAACAATAATTACTATATGATTCATTTCAACTGGACAAGGCCTTGGTAATAGCTCAAACTCTTAACTATTGATATATTGTTCACTTTGGCCTAAGGGTTTCACCGTTTAGTCTTTTGGTGTAACTTCCCAGGAGGTCATCCATCGTAAGGTTTTATCCTAGATGAGCACGCTTAACTATACTATTTCTTTAATAAAATTTCAAAAAATATACCAAAAGGTTGCTCGATGCTTAAGAATTTAGCTACTTTTTACTTAAGGAGTTTCACAACATTGTGATTTTTTCTTCCTTTTCAGGAATTTCTACGTAAAAATTATAGTGTCTCTGATAACTCTTTCACCTCTCTCTTTTTATCTATCTGTGTGTTAAATATTCGTTTAAATCTAAGACGTTAAGCTCTTCATCTTTCTACCATAAAAAATGATCCAGGACACAACAATAATATATCTTTCACAGTCTCCTGGAATCTCTGATAAGGGATATTTTCGCTCCCCTTTCTAACCCTTACAGTGATCGATCTTATCATGAAGGTTGGATTGGGGCTAAATCTCTATACAATGTATGTATTTTTTGGTAGAAAATTCGTCTTCAAACCTTAATATCAACATGAAATAACTAAGTTAATCGAGAAAGTTAAATGGATCATTATTATCTTATCCCTTATCAATCAGCCTTAACAAAAGTAGACATCATTTTCATTCTTATAAATTGGACCCTAATGTTCTTAGTAGGGTCATCTTTAATTATTCTCGTGTATTTCTTGTAAATTTTTAATATAATGCATAACACCATTTGAAAATTAACATATGATTACAATAAATTTATGAATTGATTCATATATCTTTGATCATTGATGCTCCATCTCATACTTTATATTTCTTCTTTATTTTAACACTCATAAACTCTCAGAACTCTCCAATATGATGTTGTGTGAAAGAAAAACAAATCCTATGAACTAAAATATGAATTCATATATCTCTAACCATAGCGCGCGCCGTCATTTCTCGAGTCCCTTGTGAGTTAGACAGCCTCTTATGTAGCTAGAAAATACCCTATCAGTCTCTTAACTAATCTCAAGTTCATGATTATGTTTTGTTTGAGGCAATTTTTTACTGCTTTCTAAAATAACTTTTAAGTACAAAAATTTATAATTTAAAATATTTTTTTAACTAAAAAACTACTTTAAAAAGTAGTAAAAAAACTGTCCAAATGAAACTTAATGCGACTTTCTTACTGCTTCTTAAAACAATTTTTTAATATAAATTTTTAATTTGTTATTAAAATATTGTTTTAAAAAATAGTATGAAAATGAAAATCATCCCAACCAAATTCTAAAACATCAAGAACAAACATATCATGAAGCCCAACAATATTATTGGCAAAAAAAATTTTAAAAAATTGTTCCATAGGGAGCGTGCAAACGCCAAATTGTATGGAATGTTATTTTATAATAAATAATATATCTCATAATACTCA
>NW_021380961.1:503747-549658 GCF_001605985.2 Dendrobium catenatum | reverse complement strand
ATATGTTAGGATGCAAATCTCTTCTAGATTTTAATATATTTCTATATATAATATATATTTAATATAAAAATTTACAATATAAACTATTATTTAATATTCATAATATCTGCATTTACAATATAGAAAAATAATTTATGTAACTGACACTATATATTAAGATAAATATTTGATGATATTATTATTATTGATGTAATATTCATCATATCTATATTCAACAATCACGCATTGTTTATGTCAATTACATTCAAATATGTTATTTTTTTCAATACTATCTAGCAATTGCTAGTTGTCACATAATACTAACAAGTAAGAAACCACATGCCAACTTTACAAGCAATTGTTAAGGTCAACTTTTAACCGCTTCTTATAGTTGTTTTTTAGTACAAAAATTAAAAATTTATACCAAAATTTTCCTTTAAAAAACAGTAAAAAAAAGCTATCACAAAGAAAGCCTTAATCTATCATTCAATTCTAACCACAAATTTCAACATTTTATGTAAAGAACTAAATAGAAAATATTTTACAAGACACTCTATTCTACGAAAAATTATTCTGTGCGTATGCCGAATGTCGTCCAGAGCCCAATAAAAATGTGCCACATCACCCATACTCAGTACTGCGGCTTGGTACTGCTCTGTACCGAGCTCGATACCCTGCTCGGTTCGCTCGGTACTAGATGACATGGCTACACCTGATTCGTCTCAAGGCACTCTATTCTACGAAAAATTATTCTGTGCGGATGTCGAATGCCGTCCAGAGCCCAATAAAAATGTGCCACATCACCCATACTCAGTACTGCGGCTTGGTACTGCTCTGTACCGAGCTCGATACCCTGCTCGGTTCGCTCGGTACTAGATGACATGGCTACACCTGATTCGTCTCTAAATATCAGGTTTTCGCACAGAATAATCTCTCATATTCTATAAAGTATATTCATCATATTTTCTTTCTATCTATGTATTTTTCTTTAACTATACATTCAGTACAAATGGGCTTTATCCATTCTTTTCATACAACTATGCGAGCAATCAGTTCGGCGGTTTCATTATGAGGACCTGATGAGGCCCAGATTGCTTAGATTCCGCATCACCAAGCTGCCCAGGCGCAGCAACCCCCCGCTACCGGACGACGGTTCGTCCCGGTCCGAACCGGACTTCATCTTCCCGGTTCGCAATGGCCGGTCTTCGCAGGCCTTGAGGCAGTCGTCGCCGAAGCGTTCCATGACAGCTTCTATCGTCTTTCGGCCGGGCAGGTGGCCGCCGGCGTCGGTCACGTAGAAGACGTTTACTGCCGTCTCTCCTTTCGTCGACATCTCTGCTCTTGTCACCGTTAGACCGTTCTCCCTGAAAGTTCTAGTTGCCTCGGCTACAGTCAGCGGATCCGCCGAGCAAAGCTCCAATCTCAAACCCTAATCAAACGAACAAATCAATAATATGCTGTATAAGGAATCGGATGTTGGGGAAGCAGAGAGTAACCAACCTCGGATGCTCTGCGCTCGATGGCTGCTTGCAAGCACTGGACCACTCTCTGCCGCTCCGCTTCGGAGCAAATCGGGCTCCCATCCGAGTGCCGCATGTAGAATTCCTGAGAGAAAAATCGAATTTATTACAATTGAGACGAATCTACGATTGAGTCCATAGACATGGAAATAGGAGAATGGAGATGGGAAATTACTTGGTAGGCATGATCGCCAGTGGTGTCGATCGTGCCGTGGAAAATGACGTATCCCATGTCCGTGATTGTGCACAGGACGTCGAAAAGGAGCTTCGGGCGGTCGCTGCACTGAACGTTGACGATGGAATAGCCCCGTTCCGTCCAGTTCTGAACGGAAACGGATGGTTCTCCGGAGGCCACGGCTCGCTCGTAGTCGCGATCGGCGAACATCAGCTGATGTATGCGGCGATCGGCGTTTGTGCCACGGAAGACGTAGGAGGCTGAGGAAGACGACAAGGCGGTGGTGGATCCACGGACGACGTACCCGAGGCGAGCCTGGATATGACGAATCTTGTCGGAGTCCTCGATTGGTAAGCCGGAGTCCTCCTCCTCAACGAAAAGGAGGCCGGCGATGCTGCCTTTGTAAGCCCAGAGCTTCGCCTCCACGATGCTGCAACCGAGGTTAGCGAGGACGGCAAAGATCTCAGAGAGGAGTCCAGGGCGGTCGGTGCCGACGAGCTCTAGGGTCGTGAAGGCCTCGATGTCTCGAGATCCGGTGGTGAAGTCGTCTTCTTCGGTGCCTAGAGAACGCTCAATATAAGCTATGACGCGCTTGTCGGTGACTTTCTGGCCGTATCTGTCAGTAACATGGAAAACGTTCATGAACCAGCAGCCGTCGGAAGAGATGTATGCCTTTCTTATCGACAGATCGAGGTCGGTGAGCACCTGCACGGCCTCAAGAAGTATCACATCTCTCCTCGCACTATCGACCTGGATTCAGAATATGAGCGTTAAGATTCGATCAAATCCTCTTTCACCACGCCGGACGAGAACGAATAGAATTAGGGGAGGAGCAGAGTTGAACAGTTAATTACCTTAACCAGAGTTGCCGTGGCGCAAACCGTATTATCGATGACGACCCTGCAGGAGAATTCAAAAGTGCAGACAAATCGAACATCAGTAAGAAAAACTTCCAGATCTGTACGATTAATCGAACTGTTGCCGATTTAATCATGGGAAATGAAAAAAAAAAAAAAAAAAAAAAAAACAGAGGAGCTCAATCCGATCGAAGAAAATCTAAAGCGAAAACAAATTGAAGATGAATTGAGAGGAGGTGCCAAAACCTCGGTGTATTCATCCGGATCACAAGCTTCTCGTATTCGTCCGGAGATGCTTGCCATTCCATTTCTCAAAAAATCCCTAAATCGCAGCAGGAAATCTCTCTCTCTCTCTCTCTCTCGCAGTCTCGCTCCCTTTCTCTGTCTTGGTTGCTTGCTGCCGCTGGTTCTGATATTTGAATATGTAAGGAGTGAGGAGTAAGGACAGCCGAACGCGCACAGGCTGGAAGTCTCGGGGAGGAGATCTTTTGTAGTATTTAAAGTCCAATTACTGCGAGTACACGCAAATCGGAAGGTCACATAGAGGTGGTTGCCCGTTAATTTAGTTGAAAATATTTATACAAATTATTTCTAAGCTTTTTAAGATTAAAATTTACATAAAAAATTAAATGAGAATATTATCATCATAATTTAATTATTTATTATTATATTTATTTAATATAAATCTTTGAATCACATCAACAACAACAACAAACAACAACAACATCAAGCCTTTATCCCACTACGTGGGGTCGGCTACATGAATCCTTTTTCTCCATTGTGTCCTTTGAATCACATAATGATTAAAAATTAATTTAGATATTTTGAGCTATTTTACATTGTTATGTTTTAAAAAGAACTGTGTGAGCTCACCCTTGCTGAGCCACGTGGCTGCAAATATCTGCTTGTTATTATCCTCATCTCCCTCTCCATCCACTTGCTTCACCACTTGAAGAGCACATAATTTCTTCCCCCTCCCCTCTTGTGATAGATTTTCTTCTAAATTATTCTCTTGTAGATATATGTGATGTGGAGGGGACCCAATCATATTCACCATCTTTAGTATAACCATCAAAATCATATACTCGGCCTATAGCTTCTAATCATTTTTCTAAGTAAAATTCATGAGGTAGTTGTTGTTAAGAATATGGATATTATTCAAACTTCTAAACTATTTATGATAAAGTTCAATGGTTTGCTCAACCCTTCTATTTTATATAGTGATTATCGACGATCAAGAAGGTAGACGTTGATTTTGATAGTAACGACATACATCAATGTTGATGGCAACAATGAGATTTATTGTTGCTCGTAATGTAATTAAGGTGATAGTATTATTACGATGACACGAGTTGATCTTCATGGAGATGATAAGTGTCAATATTGATGATGGATGTTGACATTACTGGTGATGATAAGTATCAGCATTTATGGGGATTGCGTGCATTGGCTTTAGTGGCAACAACAAAAGTCAATATTATTTGCAGTGATTAGTGTATGCCTAATTAGTGACAGGGGCGTCGACCATATTGATGATAAGATTGTCAGAGTTGATGGCACTGACACACATCATCTTTATTGATAATATTATATATCAATCTTGTTAGTGATGCGAGATATCAATCTTATTGGAGATAATGAATATTGGCAATGATTAAGATGGTAGCATCGACATTGTTTGTGACAACAAGCCTTAGCCTTGTTGGTGGGGACAGGGGGATTGGCCTTGTTGGTGATAATGGATGACAATCTCATTGGCGATATATTGTATCAACATTAGCGATGATGATGGACATCAACTTTGGTAATGATGTTGACATCTCACTTATTGGACAAAATTGACATTAACCAATAGCGATAATCATTGACAATGGTAGCTATTGATGATGATTAGAGCATGCTAGTAGAAAAACTCTGAAATATATCTTTTGAATCTCATGGCCTCCTTTTGCCATCTCTAATGTGTAGAAGTAGATCTTATTAATTATTTTTAGATGAGACATTTTGATCAGGAATCAAAAAAATCTATCAGACAAATTTTATTAATCTCATTTAATGTAAAACCCTTAAGAAAAAAAAAACTAAACTCTTAAACATTGAGATATCTTTTGGTGTATTGATTAAAATTTCATTAGAAACTCCACGGTTAGGAGTGTTTGTATGGGAGCACTCCTAGGATGAGTGACATTTTGGGAAGTTATACCACAGAACATAACCATGAGTTCGCTAAGCTAAAGCAGATAGTTTCTTGACAATTGAAAGCTTGACTATTACTAAATAGCATCTGAGCAGACCACTAGCCAAAAGATGAGAATTTTATCTTTAGAATCCTATATGCATTGATGATTCTAGGTCGAGGAAACTGGCGAGGACATTGGCTATCTAAGTGGGGGAGATCGTGAAATCTCTTAATATAATAAAGTTAAACTCTTAAACATCGAGGAACATTTTGGTATAACGATTAAATTTTAGTAGAAACTCCAAATTTATGTGAGCTTGTATAAGAATCATGCATCCTAGGATAGTAGGATGGGTGACCTCCTAAGAAGTTACAACCCTAAACCCTAAACCGTCAGGCTATTACATTTGTTGAAGCGAACATTATTTTGAAGACTAAGAGTTTGGGATGTTACACTTAATTATATAATATTTTTTATAAACAGTGCAACAACAGAGTGAAAATATTCAACAAAATGGTCAAAAACAAAGACAGAGATCCCAGCGTTTCTGAAAAATAGATTTCTGAATTTAAGATTAATTGGCAGAACTCGTCATTTCAGAGAAGAGTTTGCAATTATGTTTTAGCTTTTCCAATTCTTTATTTATTTTTGTGTTTTATGTATTTTATTAGCTGTAGAAGAGTTGTGCAGATAGATGTTTTGGATTTGGCTTTGGTAGGCTTTGCTGATGCAGCCTTGTTTTGTGAAGATTTATAGATATATATCACAAAGAGGGAAATCAGGCCACCTAAGTGCTTGATTTTGTTAATGAAATTGCATATGCTTGTTGTTTTCTGAACCAAGTCATGGAAAAGAACAGTTATCTTATTTGGATGTTGCCAATTCTAACGACTCAATTCATGGGATAGAAGCAATCAGGTTTCATTTGGGATAACTTTCGTATTGTTTTTTAAAGCAGTTCTTTGGTACAAAAAATTTTTGAATTAGGAATTTTAAACTAAAAAGTTTCTTAAGAAAGCGGTCTCAAACAAAGCCGAAGTCTCTACACATGTTTATTAATAAACCGAGGAATCAAAAGATGATTGAATGTAAATGAATTTACATGGGGAAGGAGGCTGTACATGAAAATGAAAATTTCAAATATAAGGCAAGATTGAGTGCTTAAGGTTTTATGAGGGAAAAAAATACATCTATCAGAGTCATTTTTTCTATTGTTGCCATTTGCCAATTTAGAAAATGGATGTTAGAATAACATTTTTATTCCATGAAAATTTTGAAGAGAAAGTTAACATGTGGCAGCCGGAAGCTTTTGTGGAAGGAAGTCATAAATAAGTTTGTCTTCATAAGAGACCCATTTATATCTTAAAATAATCTTTTAGATAGTGGAAGGTTTTATTTGATTATTTCATTAAGAAATCTTGTTATGTGTGGAATTTGATTGTGTTGATCAAACGGATTGTTCTTTTTCTTTTTGCCGTATTCATGAGCGCCCCATTCTGATAGACAGAGAGCAGAGCTCCACAGTACTTTGGTTTCGTTGCAACAGCAACGCAACAAGTTCGGCGCTGCAACACTGTAAGTTTGAGCACCACAACATAATTAGATAGAGGTTTGAGCGCTGCAGAGCCCCAAACTGACATCGCGGTGCTGCGAGTCGGAATAAACGGTTTTCTTTCTCATTTTTTTTCTAAAGGCTTGCGTCCCTTGGAGTTATCTACTAAGATTTCTCATGTATTTCTCAGATAGTAAGATATTTGGAATGGTGCATATGAGAAGAGAAGTAAGAAGAGAGTGAGAGAGTGAAGAGATATCTATACTTATTTCTTTTAATTTTCATAATGGATTTTTTGATGTGGTGTAGATCCATAGTTATTTTCCTATTTTAGATTTTTATATGTTAAATTCTGATATCCTTTATTTTTCCGTTGCTTTTACTTTCTTGCTAGTTTCGTCATTGTAGTGTTTACTCCTCATCCCCAACAAGTCTCATTTTACAAGTTACAAACTTGAGAATTATATGTGGCTCAAAAGAAAAGTACTTGATTATAGTGTTTTGGTATGCTTCTTGTTATATTTAGATAACATTTTGATAGAAAACAAGGGTCTGGAAGGATTCTGGGAATTCAGCTCAACACAAATAGATAGCAGCGATATCTGTCTCTTTCATAAAAGCAGTGCATGTTGATAAATGTTTTATTTTGTACGATTTTTTTGCTGTTTTTTAGAGTTATTTTTTAGTTAAAAAGATTTTTTAAATTAATTTTTTTTACCAGAAAGCTGCTTTAGAAAGCAAAAATTTATTACCTTATAATTTAGAAAGCTGCTTTATAATATAATATATATATTCTTAATAATTTTTTTTTATTTCTTTTGCTGTTATTATTATGTAATTATTTTTATAAAAAAATTTACATTATGATTATTTGACTAGTTTTATCCTCTCTCAACTACCTAACACAATTCCTTCATTTTTCTCATCCAAAGTTTTAGATTTAATGAAGAAAATGATTCATGTAAGTATGTAACTGACCCAGGTAGTGATATAAATATTTGATATTATTATTGTTGTAACTTTATAAAAAAATTATAGCCACCAAAAAAATACTCTTAGTTATTAGTTTATTACCACAACACATCATGCCAACTAACTATTGTCTTATAATTCACGTATTTACATATTTTATTTGTCTTTGCATTGGTTGGGTGGAATTTTTTTGAACCAAGGCAATATATTTCACTTTCTGTTTATGAGAATAATTCTATAATATGAAAAAAAATCATATGGTTTATACATTTATATTGTTCTATCCTTGAACATTCGTGTCGGGAAAGAGATATAGAACTTAGTGTCCTAATTTTGTACGAAGATCTAGTACAGTGTACACTGACAGATCATAGAGAGAGAGAGGGATGCAACATTCAGTAGAGACACCAAATTTTTTACGCAAAACTCTTGAAAAGGGAAAAACGATGGGGTCTTGCTCAGTTTAAATGAATCCACTAGTGTACAAATGACACTGCTCGTGAGAAGGTATAGGTTCAATGTAGAAAATATGCATCATATAAAGCATTTTACATGACTGGGGCTGCAAGTACTTAATGTCATGAGAGTTTTTCATAAAAGAGTGTTTGCATGTTCATTTGATTGGTAGGATTGTATTTGGATGATAGAGGTTAGAAGGACAGTAGTTTGGTAACGGTGGTCGGATGGACCTTAGTCAGCAAACGGAGATGGTCTTAAGTACTATAGTTGGAAAGTGATGGAGGTTGAAAGGACCGTAGTCAGGTAACAGTGGTCGGAATGATTATAGTTGGGCAACAGTGGTTAGGGGAACCATAGTCAGGCGGCGGTGGTTGAAAGATTCGTAGTAGAACGACGGTGGTCAAAGAGACTATAGCTGACATGCAATGGAGGTTGGAAAGACCGTTGTCGGGCAATAATGGTCGGGAAGAAAGTGGTCAGCAGACGACGATTAGTGGTTGGCAAGAAATCCGGCGGTGGCCATGCTGGTTGGAGAATGTAGGTGAGCCCTCTAGTTTTTTTCTCTCTTCCATCTCATGTGAAGTATGAGGGCTTATTTATAGTTTTTTTGACTGACACTCTTAATAAATATGAAGAAGATCCAAGATAAATATTGAGGGTTTTATCGGACGGGTGATATAAATTCCCTCGATTATGAAGCATTCATTAAACATTTATAAGCCACAACAGCTTCGAATTATATTATCTTCAAATTACTTTATCCATATAATTATATTTATATTTTGTAATATATTGCTTTTCCAACACTTTGTTTAAATGTCTCATATTTCTTTTAGGTCAGCATTTTCATTTCTGTGGACTATTCATTTAACATTTTATTATTTTTATTCATGATTTATATACCATAAACTTAAATATGCAAGAATAATTCTTTCTTTTTTGAAATAAAATATTGAAATTAAAACTTTTTTTGGTATGATTTTCTTGCTGCTATATTTTTCAGGTTGTAATCATAAATTTTTTTGCTGCTATTTTTTCTCTATTTTTAAGAAAATTTTGTGCTCTGAAAGTGCTTCTTCTATTTTAAAAATAACAGCTTTTTAGTTACATTAATAAAAACTTGCAGCCATTCCAAACAGATCCTAAATAATAAAACATTATCATCTTTGTTAATTATCAGCCCACATAGTTTTCATCATGATCATCTACTAAAAAGTAATTGGAATAAGAATCTATCTTCTTGAATAGTTCAATTCTTTCATTTAATAATCATAATTATAGTATTTACTTAGGTTTCGTTAGGGATAACTTTTGATCACAATTTTATCATTACTTCTGACAAATTTGTGTACTGAAAAAATGCTGTAAAAAGTAGTAAGAAAGCTGTCCCAAACGAAGCCTTAATTAGTTTCGGTATTCGCTATTGCACGAAGGGTTTGGAGTATGAAGAATGTTTAGGTGACTTAACAAGTAAATTTGAATATTAATAGTGGCGTAGTCAAAAAATTTTCTTGTTGGGGTTACAAATTGATTATTTTAAAATTTTCATCAACATTTTTCAAGAGATATCTATAATCTTGAATCCTGAAATTTTAATAATAATAGAATTTATATTTAACGTGAGTTGATAGAATTTATATTTAACGTCTTAGTAGTGCACAAGGATTCATCATGAATAAATAAAAATGATACAATTAGAGAGTTTTTTACGTGGAAAACTCGAAAGGGAAAAATCATATGGTCTAGCTCGATTGCTAAATTCACTATGTAATGAGTGATACAAAAATCCTCCTTTCTTCACTATTGAAGAAAAGGAAGAGTATAAAGATCAAATATTTATACCCAATAACAGAGCCTAATCTTTTCAAGAGGGATTTTAGAATGTTTGTGTCCACTGATAGATAAATATACCCAACAACATGGTCAAATCTTTTTAGTATTTTGGAGATGTTAGTGATCTCTGATGCCGATCGTTGGTGATGATGGTGGTTGTCAGTGGTAGCAACTGGTGGTCGTTGGCGGCGATGATGGCTAGAATATACTATACAAATCTCTCTTGCTCTCTCTTTTTTTCTTCCCTCCAATGTAAAGAATGAGGGCCTATTTATAGATTGTTGGGAGTGGCATGCTCCGTAAATATGAAGAAAATCTATGACAAATTAGGAGTGTTCCATCAGAAGGTCCATATTGATTCCTTTAAACATAGAGCTTTCATCAAACATTTAAGTGCCTTCATGATATCAGAATTAAGTGATATTGGGTTCATTGGATTCATCTCTTCAAGCCGCTCGATTCTACTATAAATTTGTCATATTTGGAAATAATTTGTTTACTAAATTAATGCATTAAGCTTCTTAGTGTGCTTGAACTGCTTGATTCGAACTCATTCGGATTCGGATTGGACCGATTTTGGTGTCATCGAGTTCTTCTTGTCAAGACGTTCAGTTTGACTGTCAGTTTGCTAATATCAAAGTTTAGATGGTTGTAAATTGAAATATGAATGTTTCTAATTCAAATATATCTCGAAATTCGTGATAGATCAAGATGATTTTTGGTGAAGTATCAATACTAAACTAACTATTTCTAATATAACAAAATAGGAAGATTATATTTGATTTCAGCCAACATGCAAGTCTTTAACAACTGGCATTCAAAGCTCTAGTATGTATTGTTGCAATACCATTTTTGGATAATTTTGTACTTAAAAATACACAAAACAGGAAAGAGAAATGTAAAGGGTCAGATTTGTTGATGATTTCAAATGAACTTGAGAGAGAGTCCATAAAGTGAAGGATAGCTTCTAGAGACTTCTTCAAACCATGTATGCTCTTGTTGGTATGAAGAAATTGAAAGAGAGGAAATGCAAATAAAATTAAAATAGAAATGGTAATGACAATTAAATAGAGAGTTGGTAATTTAAAAAAAAAAAATTGTGTTTGCTACACACTTTTAATTATCTATTAATTATAGTAAAATAAAACTTCAAATATAACAATATGAAATGTAATATCTTTTACATTGTCTTCAATTTTTTCAAATCAAACATTAACTTAATAATAAAAATCTTTACATTTCAATTAAAGCTTAGTATTTTTCACTTGCAATAATTAGGGTAAGGGTGATAATCACCTTATTTCAAGCCAATTGACTCAAAATTGGAAAAAACATATAGATTTTTAGTCAACTCGGTTTATATTTCCTCAATTATAATTTTTATTTCGATTTGATCTTCACTTCATAGAAGGTTCTTTCTGTTGAACTTTCATATCATTTTTAGGACTATTAATAAATAACCTAACACAATAATTTGACGTAAACAAAATTTTTGGTTCAAGTTGATCGGTTTACTATTCAGGCCAGCCTGTGGACCTGACTGTTCTTTTTATTAGGTTTGATTTGACATGAATAACTCGTGCTAAATTTGAAATTAATCCTATTGCTAATCAAGTTCCAATTTTAAGAAGTTAAAATCATATTATTGTTATGTCAAACAAATATATTTTACTTAATTGGTCCTTATAGATAAAAAAAATATTATATGATCCATATAATAAATGAATTAAATCAGTCCAATTCAGATCAACCAGGTTCAGATTGAGTTGGATTGTAGTCAATATTTTGACTCGTAATAACTAAGTTGTATTCAAATCAATAAAATCAACTAAGATCTATTCTGAGTTAATCTCAAATTTGACTTATTAGTCGGACTCAACACCCTGTCACCCTGATTCGAATTGACACCCCTAACAACATTTATGAGAGATACTATCCCCACCTTTGTGAGGCCTTTGTGTCGATGGAGGCCGTTAAAGCCTTAGCAAATAAATCATGAATCATATTTGTAATTGTATCACAACATTTTGTTAAGAGTCATTGGATAGAAAATTTATTTTGTGCAAATCCCGAACGGCGTCCGGAGACCAATCAGAACACGCCATGTTACTTTTTTGCTCAGTATCAATACTCGTTCTGAATGACATGAAGAGTTCTGATTGATCTTCGGACAATCAAATGTTTGTAAAGAACAATTTTCTCCATTGAATAACTCCTCGGCAATTGGGAATCCAACTCTCCATCAAAGGCACAACTCTCGTGCTCCACTATCTATATAAAATTGGTAATATTGCAAAAGTCATTAATTATTTTTAATTCTGGACCACCGAATATTCCTTTTTTTTTATAAAAAAAAGCTAAATATGTAAATATAAAGTTGATAAAAATAATAATAATTTTAAAATCTTTATTAATCAAATTAATAATAATATGATCTCTTTGGACCACTGAACTTAGGAGAATTTCTTTTTCAAGCACAATTGCTTGCCTATCTGTCTACTTGTACCATGATATCTTTGAACTTAAGTTTCCTTCTGCAACCACTATATTAAGTAAATAATAATCATTTTTATCCTATTTTCATATTATAACAAGTCAAATTCTTAACTATTGATATATAATCTGTTTTTACTAATAGCTTTTAAGACTTCATTTGTGATAGCTTTTCTGTAGTTTTTTAAAGTTGTTCTCTAGTACAAAAATTTATAATTCAAAAAACTTTTGTACTCAAAAGCTGATTTAAAAAGCATGAAGAAAACTGCCCCAAACAAAGCTTAAGATTTATCCCATTAGGTTTGATTTGAGACAGTTTTCTTACTGCTTTAAGAAGTAGTTTTCTAGTACAAAAATTTCAAATTAAAAAAAAAATTGTATTATGAAACTATTTTATAAAGCAATAAGAAAGGTGTCGCAAACGAAACCTTAGTGTAACTTCCCAGAAAGTCATCCATCTTGAGCGTCCCTATACGAGCACACTTAAATGTAGAGTTTTTAATGAAATTCTATTCATTACAATCAAAATATGCATCCATATTTAAGAGTTTAGTTTCATTCAACTTAAGAATTTTCACATATTTCATCATAAAAATGCTTGATATTACTATTACATAAAAAGTTATTTATGTCATGATATTTATCAGAAAATCACATCAAAGACAAATTAAACATTGCTTAAAGCTTAAGATTTCATTCGTGACGACTTTATTATTGTTTCTTAAAACAATTTTTTAGTAATAAAGCTGCCCCAAACAAAGTCTAAGACTGCGCCATATGATTTAATGGCTAACTTATGATAAGCTTCCTTCATAAACTTTACATTAAATGGGTCCACTTATAACAACTAAGAAATGTGTATATTATTGGAGGTTGATGGAAATATCATATGAATTAAAATATTTTTTATTACTAACAACTTAATTAATATAGAGTAAATAATGCAAATTTTATTAAAAAATATGAGCCTATTTATGTCTCATAATAACAATATATGTTTATATTGAGTTTTAGAATATTCACAACGATGAAGAAAGAGAGTTTAATATCTTAACATTGTAAGAAGATCTAATACACTTACAAATACGAGAAGAGCTTTAAGATACATCATACATTAGAGTTTTATATAAAAAATCTGAAAAAAGAAAAATCACAAGCTAGGCTTGGCATAATTAAAATAATTTCACTAGTGCATATCAATGATTTTAAATGATGTTATTTCCTACAATTAGAAAATATGTTGATATAATATACTGACATAAATTGACTAGAATGGATTTTGATATAGAAGTAGAAAGAGTCTTGTGGCATAGGAGTTACTTTCGAGATATAATTAACTCTATGCATGGTTTTCAAAAGATAAGACGAGAGACTGGAAAGTTCATAAATCTTGGTATTGACGTTAAGAGTCCATGTTAGTATTGATCATATGAGTTGGCCTTATGGACGATGGAGTATATATGTTGATGTTGTTGGTCACAATAGATGAAGAAATTAGTGAGCATTGATGTAGTATGGTTATAGTAGTCATAGTTGTAGTTAGATGACAGTGGCCAGGAGGTCGTAGTTGGGTGACTATCGTTGGGAGATCATAGTCCAACAATGACAATATGAAGATCGTGGTCGAGAAACAGTGGTTGAATGATTGTAGTCGAATAACAGTAGTCAGAAACCATAGTTGAGTAATAATGATCAGAGAATTATTGTTTGATAACAATTATCGGAGAATTGTAGTCAGTGATGGTGGTTGAACAATCATAGTTAGATAATAGTGGTTGAAAGGCTATAGTCGGGTGATAATAATTGGGACATCAAAATTGGACGATGATAATCTGAGAACTATAATTGCGGTAGTGGTCGGAGGATGGTACTTAGACAATAGTGGTTAGATGACGACAATTGAGGGACGATGATTTGAGGATTGAAGTCAATGATCAGAGGATAAAAGTCGAAAATCAGAGTATCAAAGTCAATGATCTAATGGTGGTGGTCTAAAATAGTGGTCTGATGACGATGGTCCCGATAAATATGGTAAGACAGTGATAGTTCGTTGGTGGTGGTTCGTCACTAGTGATTTGACTATGGCAGTCTGATGGTAAGAATCCTTTCAACCCCTTAGCTCTCTTTAAGCACAAGCTAAGAGCCACCAATATATAGAGAGTGAGATATATTCATAATATTTTAGAGTAACATGTTCCATAAATATAGCCAATATTTTTAGAGCCCTTCAAATGACATATATTTATTCCATTAATCTATAAAATTCTTTTGGTATTTAAGTATCTTATGATGTTAGAATTAAATATTCTTGAGCTGGTTAGATTCGTCTTATCAAGATGCATGATTTACTTATAACATGAGTAATTTAGAGATTGATCGCTCTTTTGACAAATATCAAATATCATAAATCTTTAATTGTATTTCAAATGCTTGATATAAATTTGCTCGGACACCAATCGGATCACTCTGTGTCGATGGTTTCATCTCATTAAGACATTTAGTTGGATTGTAAGTTTGTTTAAATCAAAGTTCATATAAATTAGAAATTCATTTAAAAATTTTTTAATTCAAATATACATCTAATTCATGCCTAATCAAGTTGATTTTTGATAATGCATTAATTTAAATCATTAACATCAAATATATAATTATTTAGAGTCAACTAAAGCTCAATTAAGATTCAAACTCAATATAAAAAATAATAAATAAATTTGAATAAGATTTTAAAATTAAATTAAAAACATGTTTGAGCTTAGCTCAAAATTGATAATAAAATAAATGAACGAATTTGATGATGATAGCACTCCTCTTAACTCGATTCATTTATAGCCCTAGCCCTCATATTCTTCTATAATTTCTTTTATAAATTATATATGTCATATATTCAAATGGGCCTAAAAGCCCAGTCCATTATAAAATCAAAGTTCACCGCCAAAATATTTAAATTCATATGAACAATAAAGATGATGCCCTCTCTTTTGAGAAGGCAACAAGATTTTTTTGCCTTGGGTCGATTTGACCAGCTCATTATGGCCTGCCAACCCAAGCCCACTAGTAGTGGTCTAAAAGTGGCCCAGCCAACTAGTAGTGGTCCAAAAGTGGCCCAATAGTGACAACCACGGATGAGGATCTCCTATTAGTGAATAAGATATAATTTCTAAGCTATTAACGTCATAAATTCAAAGAAGTTGACGGATTAATTTTTTAACAGTTTTGAATAATAATAATAAAAAAAACTATGGATGAAATTTATAGTCATTTCGTAACAAATATTTATTTACTAAAATGAAATAATATGCTAGAAAGGGCTCACTAAATAAATTTTATTAGAGTTCATATGATTTTGAGAAAGTTCATATCTAGTTGAATGAACCGCACAATAATAAATACTTGCATGGTATGATCAAATATTATGAAAGGAGAGTTCATATAGAGAGAGCTTCAGTGTGCACGTAGAATAAGCTAGGGGTGTAAGTGAGCCGAGCTGGCTTGCGAGCTCAATTAGTTTATGGGCTCGTAAGTCGAGCTTATCGAGCTCAAGCAAAAACTCTAGCTCCTTTAGTAAATGAGCTCGAATCAAGCCTGATGAGACTCGGCTCGTGAGCTCGCGAGCCGGCTCGAACTCTTTTACAGTGCGATGAGTTCGAGTTCGAGCTTGAGGTCGAGCCAACTTTCCGACTGACGAGCGGAGCTCGATAAAACCACTATTCGACTCGACTCGTCTACACTCCTACCCAAGGCTGTCAACGAAGATGATTGCTCCTTTAGCATATATGAAGCCCAATATGCTCATCATCATAAACAAGCTTATGCCGCTAATCATTCCTGAAAACATTATAATAATACTCAAAAGAACATAAAGCCTTCATCATCTTTACTAATTCTACAGCAATCTCATTGCAAGCACTATCAGTTATCTTTCCAATCCATTAACTTATTGAAAATTTTAGCACGGTTGGCATTAAAGCTGCTTGCAGGGATTAGAGAAACCAGAAAGTGGACCACTACAAATTTAGGATTTATTTATGAGGACAACAACTTTTCATAAAGGTGGATAGAAATGGTGAAAAAAGATTTTTATTTTTATTTTTTTTTTTATTTTAAGGTTGGTGTAGAAAATAGCTTCCTAGCACACAAATTTGTAGCAAGAAAATGAAAAAAATTATAATAAAATAAAAATTGTAATTATGATTTGAAAAATAAAAAAGCTATCCCAAACGACCACTTTCTTACTGCTTCTTAACAACTTTCTAGTAAACAAATTTAAAAAATTATTTTAAGAAACAGTAAGAAAGTCATCCCAAAGAAAGCCTTAGACTTCGTTTGGGATGACTTTCTTTCTTCTTCTTAAAACAACTTTTTAGTACTTATATACATAAGTAAAAAAAAATTAAACGAGTCATTTTTTGGTCAAAATTGAGTTCGCTGATCAGCACAAACCTAACTTATTTAATAAACAATTCGGAAAGCTCAATCCCAACCTGAACCCCACCTATTTATCAAACGAATTAAGACGAATCTGAGTTTTTCAGGTCGGGTCCTTTATTGACACTCTGAGGCTTAACATCAGACGAACCCCATAAATATTTTGTGTTACCTTTTTTATGGCATTTCATCTTTTTGTAACTAGTTTTCCTAAATTGAAATTTCAAAGCATAAATTTAAGCACATTCTTCTTAATAAATATGTATTATTTTCATCGATAATTCCATTTTCATTTCCTCTCTTTCAATTCCCTGAAATCAAATAATCTCATTCTGCAGTGGAGGTAACAGTTAACCAAAGCACAAAAAGTAGTGAAAGAGACAAGTCTTAAGCTAACATGCTCAGCAGAAATGGCGGATAATGGAGGTTTTATGGAGATGGAGAAAAGCTTTGCATAATTATATTCTTTCTGAATGGTTTACTTTTCTCTTCAGAGTTGGGACTAATCCATCGCACAGTTCCCATCATATCAGTGGGACTTCCAACTTTCAAGCTCTGCAGTTTTTTGTTTGGCTTCTCTTCACATGCTTAGCATTATTGGATCCATGCCTTAACATCTTTATAGATGATTTTGTTGCCTGGGTTTATTGCTCTATGCATCCCGAAAACTCGGCTTTTTTCTTTTTTTTTTTTGGGAAAATTTGGGGCGAGGCCCGTATATTGAATATATCAAAATTACAGAATTACAAATACAGAAAATGAGGCTAGAAAACTAGCCAAAACTATACCCAATAACCCCAATGAAAGAACCACAAAAAGGAAAACGCAAGCAAAAGAAATTTAAAAACAAAAACCAGGACTCAGTTAGCCTGGAGACTGCCCAGAGACAAACTATCATCAAAGCCAGAAAGCTCATAAGTCCAGTGCCAAGAGAAAACAACGCAAAATTCTCCCCGGTTGCCAATGAAGAACAGCACCATAGTGGAGCGGGGTGCACGCAAAGCTGCCAAGCCAAACAAAATGCCACAGGTCATGAAAAGAACTCCAAAGGCCGTCCAAAGGGAGAGGCACAAGGGCAACTCCAGTCATCATCGTCCGATCACAAAAACCAATCCCAAAATATTCATGCATCCAAAAGCAGCACAAGTAATAGCCGTGAAACCATCTGCCAACCAAAAAGAGGGGGAAACCAACCACAAACGCACGGTTTGAACTGCAGCAAAACCAACCAGCAGAGATCCTATTCGCATGATTCAATTGATAGCAGCTATGTAAGTACCTCCTCCAACAAAACCACCGTCCAGCAATAAAATGATGCTTAGGGGAATAAATTCTCTCAAAAAAATCAATAATGAATCTCCAGCAAGCCCAACAGCCACCTAACCAACATCCAGCCTTCAAATAAACCTTCAACCTGTTTTTTACTTTTCTACCTGCAGCATTTTTTTTTGGATGTCTGCTTTTGATCTCTTGACCTTTGCTTACTGTAATTTTTCTTTTCATCATGATATGGGCTTATGACCCAATTTTTCCCAAAAAAAAAAAATTATTGGATTCTCTTTTCATTCATTTTTCTTTTTAATTCTCTCTCTATAGACCCCCACTCTGATGCAGAGCATTCGCGTATTCTCAAGCAACACAGATGAGTAGCTTTTAATTAATTATCCTTTGCTTAAGTAATATTAGTTTTATTAGCTGATACCTAGTTGGTTAGTGGACATGTGCTCCACTACATTTTGCTTTAGTTAGTTATTTTGGTTTGTCAGTACTTTCCATGTGTAGGGCTATTAGTGGTAAAGCCAAGAGTATAGAAATAGTGGTATGTGATCGGAAAGAAGGCATTGAAGAATATTATAGAAACGTTGCTACTGTTCCATTGCTTTGTGCAATTCTGTTTTCCTCTGTTTTTATCCTTTGCAGGTTCTCTCCGGTGATCGCCAGAATAGCTTCGACGGAGCATCGGCATCATATTGGTATCAGAGCAAGGATGGCAGAAGGGAGTAATCGGGTGGCTACCGATGGTGAACACAGCCTGGAAGAACTTTGGGCCGGACATACCAAACTGGTAAGGCGGACGGAGGAGATGGCGGCAGATATGCACCATTTCTTCGGTGAAATGCGTCGGGAGTTGAGATTGATCAATGCTCGTCTTGATAGGAACCGAGCCGCTCGAACCGCTGCACCGATCTTGGGGCAGGAAACGAGACGTGGGTTCATGGCAGAAGAAGAACATCAACGGAATGACCGGGCACCTGTAGTGACTGATTCAGATGAAGAAAATGACCATGTTCGGTCATTGGAACCGTCAGATTCAGAAGGCGAGATGATTCCGAATCATAGAAGGCATGGTAGAAGAGATCGGGCACAGGGGGATTTCCGAATTAAATTGGATATTCCGTTCTTCGATGGTAGACTGCATATAGAGGATTATCTTGACTGGGAAAGGTCCGTTGAATCTTTCTTTGAATACATGGATATTAGTCCGGATCGGCAGGTGAAGTACGTTGCCTGTAGATTAAAAGGGGGCGCTAGTGCGTGGTGGCAACAGGTGTTGCAGTCCCGTCGGCGAGATGGCAAGGGCGTCGTCCGGAGCTGGTTTCGCATGAAGCAATTGCTACGAGGACATTTTCTACCAACCGATTATGAGCAGATGTTGTACGTGCAGTATCAACATTATTCACAAGGAGGCAAATCGGTGAATGAATATACCGAAGAATTTTATCGGTTAAGTGCCCGGAATAATCTCAATGAATCTGAAAATCAACTGGTTGCAAGGTATGTTAGTGGCTTGAAGGATTTTATTCAGGATAAACTAGAGTTAAATTCAGTTTGGTCATTGTCCCAAGCTGTAAACTATGCTCTCAAAGTGGAATTACAATCCAAGAGACATCACTTCAATCGGCAGAACAGGAGGAGTGGGGAATCAGTTGCAGAAGTAAGTAAGAATCCTGCTCAACAGTTATCCACCAATTACAACAAGCCAGTTGTTGTGCCTTCTACCGCTGGGCCACCTCCAACTCCTGTTCCGAAAATAATAGAGCCAAGAGGCAACTGGAAGGGTAAAGCTCCAGTGAAAGACAACCCGTATGCTAAGCCTGGCACGTTAAAATGTTTCCGGTGTTTTCAACCAGGTCACAAATCTAATGAGTGCCCTACTCGGGCGCATTTGCAATTAATAGAAGGGGAAAATGATGAGGAAGAAGAAGATGATTACGAAACAGTTGAAGAACGGCCTGAAGATGTGGTTGGGGACGAGGGTGAACCTGTTCTGTGTGTGCTGCAACTACTGCTTCTAGCCCCTCGCCGTCCCGCCAAAACGCAACGAAATGCCCTTTTCAAAACAAAATGTACCATTTCAGGTAAAGTTTGCGAAGTATTGATAGATACGGGTTGCACGGAAAATGTCATTTCCAGAGCAGTGGTGCAATCGTTACAGTTAAAAACGACCAAAAGTCCTAACCCATATAAAATCAGTTGGGTTAAAAGGGGAATTGAAATGGCGGTGACGGACATGTGCAAGGTCGTTTTCTCCATCGGCAAGCATTATGCGAGCGAAGTTCTTTGCGATGTAGTAGACATGGATGTATGTCATTTGATTCTTGGTAGACCTTGGCAGTATGATGTTGGGGCCATTTTTGATGGGCGGGCTAATACATATTCTTTTGATTGGAAGGGCAAACGGTTAAGGTTGTTGCCCCGGAATCCGGAACAGGAAAATTCTAATGGCCATGCTAAGGCGTCACTAGTGGCTGTCAGTGGAAAAGCTTTATTAAATGTTTGGAAAGAATCTTCACACCTGTTGGCATTACTCATCAAGGAACAAAACCACCCGCTGGAAGACAGGCCCATTCCTGATGGTGTTAAAGTGCTGTTAGAACAATTTGCTGAGATTGCACCACCGGAGTTGCCCAGTGGATTACCGCCAATAAGGTCCATTCAGCACCAGATAGATCTTGTCCCTGGAGCCAACTTGCCAAATTTGCCTCATTACAAAATGAGTCCGAATGAGCATAAAATTTTACAGCAAATTGTGGATGAAATGTTGGACAAACAGCTTATTCAAACAAGTCTTAGTCCGTGTGCCGTCCCAGCTCTGTTGGTGCCCAAGAAGGACGGTAGCTGGAGGATGTGTATGGATAGCCGATCCATCAACAAGATTACCGTTAAATTCAGGTTTCCTATGCCGAGAATGGAGGATATGATCGACAAGCTGTCGGGAGCTCAAGTATTTTCCAAACTTGATTTGCGGAGTGGGTATCACCAAATTAGAGTTCGTCCAGGGGACGAATGGAAGACCGCTTTCAAAACACGTCAAGGCTTATATGAGTGGAAAGTAATGCCCTTTGGGTTGTGCAATGCCCCTGCCACTTTCATGCGACTAATGAACGATGTGCTGCGGCCGGTTCTAAACCGTTGTTGTGTCGTGTATTTCGACGACATACTAGTTTTCAGTTGTTCCATGGAAGAGCATATCCAACATTTAACCGCAATTTTTGAAATTCTGAAACAGAACAAGCTTTATCTCAATATTACCAAATGTGAATTTGCCTTGACACAGGTGGCTTTCCTTGGTTTTCTCATTTCCGCTTCTGGAGTAATGGTGGATCCCCGCAAAGTTACGGCCATCGTGGAATGGCCGACGCCGCGATCACTTTTTGACATCCACAGCTTCCACGGATTGGCGAACTTCTACCGCCGATTTATCCACAAATTCAGTATCATAATGGCTCCAATCACTGATGTATTGAAGCAGTCCCAGTTCTCGTGGACGGAAGAACAACAAAAGAGTTTCGAAGCCATTAAAGCGGCGTTATCTATTGCTCCGGTATTGGCATTGCCAGATTTTGACAAACCCTTCATGGTCGACACAGATGCATCGACGGTGGTAATTGGTGCAGTCTTATCTCAGGACAATAAGCCAGTGGAATTTTTCAGTGAAAAATTGAGTCCTTCGCGACAACGCTGGACAGTATATGAGCAGGAGTTGTATGCTGTAATCCGCGCATTAAAACAATGGGAGCATTATCTATTGCACCAAGATTTTGTTTTGAGCAGTGATCATAAAGCTTTACAGTACATTAATTCTCAAAAGAACATCAATAGGATGCATGCCCGGTGGATTATCTTTTTGCAGAAATTCACCTTTGTATTGAAACACAAAAACGGTATTCAAAACCGTGTGGCCGATGCACTGAGCCGAAGGGTGGCATTGCTGACAAAACTGGAGACTGAGTTCAATGGGTTAACGGGACTGCAGGAACTATATCCTAAAGACGAATTCTTCCGAAACTGGTGAAGCAAGTGTGTCAATCAAGAGCCGGTGCCTGAATACTCCATTCAACAAGGTTTTCTTTTCAAGAATAATTTGTTATGTGTACCGCAATCGTCCTGGAGACAGCGGTTGATTCAAGAAGCCCATGCTGGTGGAATGTCCGCTCACATTGGGAGGGATAACACCATTGCCCAGCTACAAGATCGATTTTTTTGGCCACATTTGAGGAGGGATGTAACTAAATTCATTCAAAGGTGTGCGGTTTGCCAAAGTTACAAGGGTGGTGGACAAAACACGGGATTATACTTACCGTTACCGATTCCGGAATCTATCTTGGAAGATCTAAGTCTGGATTTCATCTTGGGCCTTCCACGAACCAAACGCGGTAATGATTCTATCATGGTGGTAGTAGACCGTTTTTCTAAAATGGCGCATTTTATTGCCTGCAAAAAAACATTTGATGCCCTTAATGTCGCCAAGCTTTTCTTTAAAGAAGTGGTGCGCCTTCATGGTATTCCGAGGAGTCTCACGTCGGACAGGGACGTGAAATTTATAAGCCACTTTTGGCGGGAGTTATGGAAGAAATTGAATACCAAAATACAGCTGAGTTCTTCTTATCACCCGCAGACTGATGGTCAGACCGAAGTCGTTAACCGCACCCTTGGAAACTTACTTCGTTGCTTAGTGCAGGAGCACCCAACACTTTGGGATGAAGTTTTAGCACACGCCGAGTTTGCATTCAACTCGATGATTAACTGATCTACCGGTAAGTGCCCCTTTAATGTTGTTTATACTAAGATGCCGAACACTATTCTGGATATTGCAGTTCTACCAAAGATACAAAATAAGGCGGCGAATGCATTAGCCGATCAGTTCACACAACTACTGTCAGATGTAAGGCGGAACCTGCAAGAGTCTAGCCAAAGTTATAAGGCGGCAGCTGATGTGCACCGAAGGGAGAAAGTGTTTCAACCGGGAGATTTGGTTTTTGTGCGTCTACGCCGTGAACGTCTCCCTCCGGGAAATCATTCGAAGCTTACAAAGAAGAAATGGGGTCCTTTACCTATCAGCAAGAAAATTAACAACAACGCTTATGTTGTGGATTTACCGGAGGAATTTAATACCTCTCGCACATTCAATGTTGCAGATATCTACACTTATAATCCCCCTGATGACGGTGATGCCAGCTTCGAATCTATTGACACAGATTCTATTGACAGTGGGGGCGAATGATGCAGAGCATTCGCGTATTCTCAAGCAACACAGATGAGTAGATTTTAATTAATTATCCTTTGCTTAAGTAATATTAGTTTTATTAGCTGATACCTAGTTGGTTAGTGGACATGTGCTCCACTACATTTTGCTTTAGTTAGTTATTTTGGTTTGTCAGTACTTTCCATGTGTAGGGCTATTAGTGGTAAAGCCAAGAGTATATAAATAGTGGTATGTGATCGGAAAGAAGGCATTGAAGAATATTATAGAAACGTTGCTACTGTTCCATTGCTTTGTGCAATTCTGTTTTCCTCTATTTTTATCCTTTGCAGGTTCTCTCCGGTGATCGCCGGAATAGCTTCGACGGAGCATCGGCATCACACTCTTTTTTATTTTTTTCAAATTAAGTATAAAAAGTATTATTGTTGTATCTGTGTCTGACTTTGGGCTGAAAATAGGGAGAAATTTTTATGTGCAGAGTTTGGACGGAAAAGATCTGTTCGGACTGTGAGTGTACACACTGTGTACACAAATTGTACACAATTTGATTAAAATTGTGTACACACTGTTTATATACAATGTGTGCACTCATAATCCGAATAGATCTTTCTGTCCAAACTCAGCACGGAATATTTTCTCGAAAATAGGACATGATGTTTGTTATGTGCAAAGGGTTTTGATCACATAACCATGGTCAAGGTTTGGCTTGGGACCTCTTTTTTTTATTGTTGCAGTAAGCAGCTTAGTAGCACGAACATTTTTTTTAAAGTAGCGAATAAGCAATGACCAAATAGAAATTATGATTACGTTCTCAAAAGCAAAGCAATAAGAAAGCTGTCCAAAGGAAACCTAAGAATGTGTTTTCCTGCATGAAAGACTTTCTTCGTTAATTATCCTATTAATCATCTTTGAAAAGCACTTTTTTTTTTAATCTTTGAAAAGAACTTGAAATCCAAGGAACTGCAACTTGGCAATTAGGACTGAAAGAATAGGAGATGATGTAGCTATAAAAAAAACTGTTTGATTGTCATTGCTAGCTATGTGTACTTGATTGAGGATCTACAACTCTAAAGTAGATCTTCAATGAAATGATGAAAAAGTAGTTCATTTTTTTTTAATAATTGAATAAAAACACTGTTTGTTGGTCTAAAATATTCTAATGCATGATAAATAATTATATATATAATAGTACAAATTCAATAGCTTAGTAGAAAGCAACGTTCTTTTTCATAAAAATAATCTGATCAAGCATGAATTTTGACACAAATTTATAGTTCTCAAACACCAAGTATTCAAACCAACAACTTATAAGATCGATTCTGGGATCATTTGAAAAAAAAAAATCCATAAATTTATAGTTTTTTTTTTTTTTTTTGAGATTAACTAAACAATATCAAATATGTCTTGATACGAATCCGAAAGAAAAAAAAAAACTAATATAAGTTTAATTGCAAAATTCACAATATCAAACTTTATTGTGGTTATAGATATGAAAAATATTTTAAAATGAAAAAATATATAAATATCTAAAATTTTTGTATGAAGTAGAGCGCAACCAAGCTGTGCTAGGTAGCATTGCGATACTATTAATGAGAGTTCAATAACGACATAAAATGTCAATGAGGCCCTTGTGTCTCTATTTTACAGTAACTCTGAATTCGACATGCATCACAGAGGCACTAGGACGCTAACAATATTTTTATATATTTTCTATTCTATATATCCCCGCCATTCTGCTCCCACCGCCTCACTCTCTTGCTTGGCCGGGAAGAAACAATAGAAGGCGAGGGGGGATAAGGAAGAGGAAGAAGAGGTAAGGAGGAGAGAGAAATCCCATTTCTAATCATTTCATCCGATGTTCCTTTAACAGAAAATATTCTAATATTGTAAATAACTATCATCTTACTTCTATTTTGATATTTTCAATTTCTACAAGCTAAATCTGTTAAAAATATATTATCTCTTGATTTCATAAACTTTCAATGTATAACTTTATATTTTATAAATTTGATCATTTGAACGATTTGATATAATTTTATTGCATTTTCACTTGTTAAATATATGTATAAAAATCTTTGGATAAAATAAGCAGAGAAAATGCGTACTGAAAATGGGCTGAAAGTGATGTACTGTGATTGACATGATAATATTAAAATGTGAAATGAGATGAATAATTGAAGAGATGTACTAAAATGATACTGATTGATATGATAGACTAATGTACTGACTGATATCAAATCAACGATAAGATTACAGAGATGATTGTACTGATACCTCAACGATAAGATTACAAATAGTACTAGTGGTATATGATACATGATAAGAGTACTGCCATTATTGATATATTGCAGATTGTACTACCAATATTGATATATATGATAAGTGTATTGTCAATATTAATATATTACATTTATTACTGTAAGTTTTGATATCTATTACAGGTATCTGAATACTGATACGATTGACTTATTGATAAGACAAAGCAAATGCTACGATTGAGATCGATTGAATAAAACTAACTAGGAGTCATAAAGGAAGAGCAAGATTAAGATCAAGATACCCTCATCTGAATATCTAATAGAATACTAATTATTACTTATCACTAATTTTTGACATTGAATACTGAAAATGATATTGTCACTAATGTATAACCGATAGATTGGTGAGAATGATAGAATGATATGACTGAATAAATTGATTGTATGATAAAGAAAGAAAGATTGATTGATACATGAGATTGGTACAAATATCATATATTAATTTATAGATTTTCTTATATGATTTACATCATTTTGTTTCTCTTTTCATTGCATTGATTCAATTATAAAATATTGGTTACTTGTCAAGCAATATGCTCATTAAGTGATTTTATATATTTTCGGTAAAGGTAAGGTCCTTGCAATATCAGAAGCCCGATAGCAAGCTTAGTTTTCTTCCTATAGTTCATTTTATAGTCATCGATGTATTTAAACATGATGGTAAACTAGTATTTTGTATCATAATATATTATATAGGATATTTTGGTTTTAATAATTTCTACCATATTCGATGAATATAAATGCAAACATGTTTCTTTCCGGTCATGTACTCAAACCATGCATCTAGGTGGGAAGAATACTAATAGTCCAACATTGAACATTTTTTTATATCAATAAGACACTATGCTGTCTATAAAATAAAATATGATAAAGGGAAGAATTGATTATCTGATTATATTTTATGATTTCTTAAGGAAATAACTAAAATAACCTCATTAGAAATATATAAATATGCTCTTATTTTACATAGCATGGGCGATGTAGGTCAAATTGAAGCCCCAACAAAAATTTGAAAAGTGAGAATACAGAGCTCTAGTTGCCAACACCAATGCTCATTATTACAACAAAAGGTCTGTACCTACGCAAACTATGAGGTGAACAACTAAGCAAAACACAAACTATTGCCAGAAGATAATATTTAGGGGTGTCAAAATAGATTTTCGATTTGGATTTGAGTCAGTTTCGAAATTGACCCTCCATTATTTTATACGATCTAAACCAAACCCATTTTTGAAAATTAATAGGTCAGAAAGTGGGACCCAAACTCGATCCTGGTCAACCTGACATGACTCTCCACCCCGGGTTTGAAGGATTTCAAGATTTTGGAGTAGGTCTCACTTGATGAGATGTTTTCGATCGACCGGGTGATGTCCATTAGGAAGGTAAGAGAGATCAGCAAGGGAAAATGCATCGCCTACTATAAACCTTCTCTCTCCAAGTCACTGCTCGTAAACATTGAGAACCTTCACAAGCTTCCTTTCATTTGCCTCGATCACCTTCGAGTCCTGCTCAGGCCCATGTGAGGGGCAAAGACAAGCTGAAAAACTAGCATCAAGCTCAACGGCTTGGTTATGTAACTCTACTTCCAACAACTGATAAACCCAAGTCCAATGTAGTAGGTCACGATCGTGAAGCTCCTTATAGCCCCGGTTAACATACTTGTCGCAGATGTATTTGCATATGTCAAGAGACTTTGCCATTTGTGCTTGAGAAAATAGGGCGAAGAGAAAAAGGACGTAATGTGTGTGTGTGTGAGGGGGGGGGGGGGGGCGGGGAAGGCTTGTGCGCCTAGGGGGTTTTTTTATTGACCTAAGAGGCTTGTTTTTTAATTTTTGAAGGTGGGGATTTTGTTGAATGATTGTGGAGAGTGAGAGAGAGAGAGAGAGAGAGAGAGAGAGAGAGAGAGAGTAAATGTTAGTGTTTTAGAAGTAGAAATGGAAGGTAGGAGGCAGAGAGAAATTTTGACCCCATAATAAACAAACATGCGTGTCATTTTGCTTTGTTATTGGGTTATCAAGTTGACCTTAACCCGACCAAAAATTTCAAACCGGATAGAAATCAGGGCCCGAATCCATCTTGTTTTTCAAAAGGGTTGACCCTAATCAAAATATTTCAAGTCAAGTTTTTATGTCGTGTCAATTTTTGACATCCCCAATAATGTTGATGTTTAAAGGATTCTCTTATTTTACTAATGAAATCAATTCAACGAGACTAAATCTATAATGTGAAGATATCATGTAAAGACACATAATAGTGGTCATAACCATATCTATAATGTGTTAGGAGAGGACACCCTCAAGTATTGTGGAGACATTCAATTCAATTATAGATATACTAAAATTAGAATTCATATGATCCTATATTTTATTCTAAAAGTTTCAATTCAAATATGCATTGAGATTTAGGTCAAATTGAGGCCCCAAAATATTTTGGAAAGAAGAATATAGAGCTCTAGTTGCCAACACCAATGCACACTATTGCCACAAAAGGTCTGCACCTATCATTTAAAACAATGTTGGCACCAACAAACAACATCAATACCAATGTAGTGCCAATCAACATTGAAGCCAAGTTGTCACAAAGTCTAGAACCTGCTCTTTCTCTAAGTCACTGCTCATAACATTGCGCACCTTCACAAGCTTCCTTTCATTTGTCTCGATCACCTTCGAGTCCTGCTCAGGCCCATGTGAGGGGCAAAGGCGAGCTAAAAAACTAGCATCAAGCTCGACGGCTTGAAGTTTTGTAGCTCTACTTCCAACCACTGATGAACCCAAGCCCAATGCAGTAAGCCACGATCGTGAAGCTCATTATAGCCCCGGTCACCATACTTGTCGTAGATGTATCTATATATGTCATGAGACTTTGTCATTTATGTTTTAGAAAGTACGGCGAAGAGCAAAAGGATGGAATTGAAGGGGGGGGGGGATTACTGACCTAAGAGGCATTTTTTTTGTCTTTGAAGGTGGGGACTTTGTCGAATGGTCGTGGATAGTGAGAGAGAGTAAAGGTTAGTGTTTTAGAAGTATAAAGGAAAGGTAGGAGGTAGAGAGAAATTTGGACCCAATAACAAACAAACACGTGTGCCGTGTTGGGTTGTTATCGGATTATCAGGTTGACCCGAACCCAACAAAAAATTTCAAACCGGACAAAAAATCAGGGCCTCAACCCAACTTATTTTTCTAACGGGTTGATCCTAACCTGAAGATTTCAAGTCAAGTTTATGTGTTATGTCAATTTTGACATCCCAATAATGTTTATGTTTAAAGGATTCTCTTATTTTACTAATTAAATCATTTCAACGAGACTAAATCCTATGATTTTTTGCCCCTTTTTAGATTTTTCCATAAAAATAATGTCTCTTGCTACCCTTTATAATCAAAGCAAGAAAAATAATTAAAATCTTGTAGCTAGTTAATAAAATGAAAATGAGATTTTTTTGCTTTCATTTATAAATCAAATAATGTTTCTTCATAGAAATATCATGTAGAGACACGTAATAGTGGCCATAATAATAACTATAGTGTGTTAGGAGTAAAGATATCATGTAAAGACACATAATAGTGGCCATAACCATATCTATAATGTGTTAGGAGAGGACACCCTCAAGTATCATGGAGACGTTCAATTCAATTACATATTTACTAAAATTAGAATTCATATGATCCTAAATTTTATTCTAAAAGTTTCCATTCAAATATGTATTGAGATTTAGGTCAAATTGAGGCCCCAAAATTTTTTGAAAAGAGAGAATATAAGCTCTAGTTGCCAACACCAATGCAAACTATCGCCACAAAAGGTCTGCACCTATCATTTAAAACAATTTTGGCACCATCCGACAACATCAATACCCATGTAGTGCCAACCAACATTGAAGCCAAGTTGTTACTAAGTATAACTCCCCCCCCCGACATGACTCGCCACCTCGGCTATGAAGGATTTTAAGATTTCAGAGCAGGTCTCACCTCATGAGATGTTGTCTTTGAAGGTGGGGACTTTGTCGAATGGTCGTGGATAGTGAGAGAGAGTAAAGGTTAGTGTTTTAGAAGTATAAAGGAAAGGTAGGAGGTAGAGAGAAATTTGGACCCAATAACAAACAAACACGTGTGCCGTGTTGGGTTGTTATCGGATTATCAGGTTGACCCGAACCCAACAAAAAATTTCAAACCGGACAAAAAATCAGGGCCTCAACCCAACTTATTTTTCTAACGGGTTGATCCTAACCTGAAGATTTCAAGTCAAGTTTATGTGTTATGTCAATTTTGACATCCCAATAATGTTTATGTTTAAAGGATTCTCTTATTTTACTAATTAAATCATTTCAACGAGACTAAATCCTATGATTTTTTGCCCCTTTTTAGATTTTTCCATAAAAATAATGTCTCTTGCTACCCTTTATAATCAAAGCAAGAAAAATAATTAAAATCTTGTAGCTAGTTAATAAAATGAAAATGAGATTTTTTTGCTTTCATTTATAAATCAAATAATGTTTCTTCATAGAAATATCATGTAGAGACACGTAATAGTGGCCATAATAATAACTATAGTGTGTTAGGAGTAAAGATATCATGTAAAGACACATAATAGTGGCCATAACCATATCTATAATGTGTTAGGAGAGGACACCCTCAAGTATCATGGAGACGTTCAATTCAATTACATATTTACTAAAATTAGAATTCATATGATCCTAAATTTTATTCTAAAAGTTTCCATTCAAATATGTATTGAGATTTAGGTCAAATTGAGGCCCCAAAATTTTTTGAAAAGAGAGAATATAAGCTCTAGTTGCCAACACCAATGCAAACTATCGCCACAAAAGGTCTGCACCTATCATTTAAAACAATTTTGGCACCATCCGACAACATCAATACCCATGTAGTGCCAACCAACATTGAAGCCAAGTTGTTACTAAGTATAACTCCCCCCCCCGACATGACTCGCCACCTCGGCTATGAAGGATTTTAAGATTTCAGAGCAGGTCTCACCTCATGAGATGTTGTCGATAGGCCATGTGATGTCCATTAGGGAGGTGAGAGAAATCGACAAGGATGAACACATCGCTGGCAAGAAACATGCTCTCTCCAAGTCGCTGCTCGTAACATCGATCACCTTCGAGTCCAGCTCAGACCCATGCAAGGGGAAAAAGATGTGCTGAAAAACTAGCATTGAGCTCGACGGCTCAAAGTTCTGTGGCTTTGCTTCCAGTCACTGATCAACCCAAGTCCGATCCAACAGGCCACGACTGTGGAGCCCCTTATAGCCTCGGTTAACATACTTGTTGCAAAAGTATCAGCATATGGCACGAGGCTTTGCAGTTTGTGTTTGAGAAAAAAAGGGTGAAGAGAAAAAGGATGGAATGACAACATGTGTGTCATTTAGAATTATTATCAGGTTGACCCGAATTCGACCTAAAATTTCAAACGGTTCATAAATCAAGACTTGAACCCAACTCGTTTTTCAAAAGGGTTGACGCTAACCCAAAAATTTTGTGTTTAGTTTTAGTGTCGTGTCAATTTTTGACATCCCTTATAATGTTAATGGTTAAAAAGATTCTCTTATTTTACTAATGAAAGCATTTCAACTAGACTAAATCCTACGATTTTTTGCCCCATTTTAGATTTTTTCATAAAAATAATGTCTCTTGCTACCCTATATAACCAAGACAAGAAAAATAATTAAAATCTTGTTGCTAGTTAATAAAAAGAAAATGAAAATTTTCCTTTCATTTATAAATCAAATATCGCTTTTTCATAGAATTATTATGTAGATACATGTAATAATGGTCATAACAATAACTATAAGTGTGATAGGAATGAAGATATCATGTAAAGACACATAATAGTGGCCGTAGCGCTAACTATCATATGTGACATCCTCAAAAACCGTGGTGACGTTCAATTCAATTATAGATTTATTAAAATTAAAATTCATATGATCCTAAATTTTATTTTGAAAGTTTCAATTCAAATATGCATTGAGATCGTGCCTAATCAAATTAGTTTTTTATTATGTATTTGAGTGATTCATTATAACCTCTTATTTTTTGTGATATTTTTGTGAAAATAAGATATTACTTCATCAATATTAAATACACAATAAAAATATTAAAAAAATTTCGAATATTAATTTACAAATAAATCAAGAAACAATTCTTCACCTTATTTTAAACATTATTTCTCATAATAGTTTACCCTAAAAAAATTACAAATAATAATTTTCTAACAACTTATTCTTATTGATGCAACTCTTAAGGAAAAAAAAATAGTAATCAATCCTAACCCTCGGATCTAAGCCAGACGGTATCCAAATGTTTTCTCCACCTCTCCAAAGCTTTTGAGTTTCATCAAGATTTGTGCAAGATGAGGGTCGGTACAATAGAAAATAATAATAAAAATATATGGGCCATTAAATATAAAAAAAAAAAAACTATTTTTATTTTAAAAAAAATACAAAATCCATATCAGTCTTTCGGAGTCCCCAAAGTCTAAATCTCAGTGATATACCATAGCTCTGTTCCCTCTGATTGGGTAATAAATAGACCATAATACCCCTACCAAGTGGAAACCAAAATGTCATAAATAGCCCTCAAAGGCCAAGATAAAAATAAAAAAATTTCGCCATTTTATTTTTTTTTTAGATCCCATTTTAGCTTTAAAGCACAAATTCTAATTTATAATATATATTTTTAATAGTGATGTTATGAGCTCTTAAATCTTAATAAAAAAAATAAAAAAAAAAGTTGAGTTAAATAGTTGATAGTCAATATAAAACTTATCAAATATTCATGACATTAATTTAATTTATTTATAACTATCACATAGTAATAAACTTAATTATTAAAAAATAAACTTTATAAAAAAAATCAAATAAATAAGTGAAAACAACTTAAACAATAAAATAAAATAATATCTCAAATCGAACTTCAAATTATCAAAGATAATTGCTATCACATCCAAGGAGCTTTTATTTGGTCTGGTGAACGTACGTAGAGCTACGTTTGGCCGACACTAAGATCGCAGGCACAAAACGAGAAATACCGAGCAATACCAACAATAACGAAAAATAACATTATGTGAAGACAAAATACCGAACAATACCGAGTTTTTTCTAGAAAAACTCGGTATTTTTTGGGATTACTCGGTATTTCTCGGTATTGATCTTCACATAGAGGCATTCCTCGTTATTATCAAACAATACCTAGCAATACTGACCAAATACCGAGTAACAATTCTCTGACCGAACGTAGAGCTACGTCCGGTCAGAGGACGTAATAAAAGTTCCACATGAGCTTTTATTTGGTCCGGTGAACGTACATAGAGCTACGTTCGACCGGCACTAAGATCGCAGGCACAAAACGAGAAATACCGAGCAATACCAACAATAACGAAAAATAACATTATGTAAAGACAAAATACCGAGTTATACCGAGCAATACCGAATAATCCCAAAAAAATACCGAGTTTTTCTAGTCCAAGAGACTGAGCCATTTATTATCTACCTATCCTATGTTGATAGACGACATAAATTATTGAGAAAGGTAATCAGCAACCCTTGGATCACTTTCAAAATTCGTGCTGCCATGGATTTAAGCCAAAATATATAATCCAAGGATCCATGGATTGTCTGCGCAAATGGGGTTGTGGTCCTAACGCCTTTTTTTTTTTTTTGGTCCTCACACCTTAGTGCACCAGACATTAAAGTTTGTAGGTGACAATAACGGGACAAAAATTATAAAAGTAGGCACTAAATATTTAAAATTAAGGTTTTGTTTAGGATGGCCTTCTTACTAAACAGCTTTTTGTATAAAAAAAAAAAAGTTTAAAAACTTTTAATTAAAAATCACTTTTAGAAAGCAGCAAGAAAATGTTTGAGCAACTATGGTTACTAGGGCTGCAAACGAACCGAGCCGAGCCGAGTATGTGAGTGTTCATGTTTGTGTTCATTTAATATCAGCTTGTTCAAGTTTGGTTCATGTTTGTTCGAGCCTTAGCGTTTGTGTCATGTTTGGGTTCATTTAAATTAGGAGTGTTCATGTTCAGTTCATGTTTCGTTCGTTTAGTGTTTCGAGCTTGTTCGCGAACATTATTTTTTAACTATCAACAAACACGTTCATGACATATCTATGACAAATACATTTATAATAAAAGCAATTGTCTATGTAACAAAGGTAATGATTAATATATTTATTAATTCTATAGTCAAATATTATTATTTTTATCGAGCTTATTCACGAGTTCAAAATCGAACATGAATCGAGCTTCTTATCGAGCTTAATGTCAAGCTTGTTCACGAACTTCAAATGATGTTGTTCGCGAACATAAATGAGCCGAACGCATTAGTGTTCAAGTTTGTTTGTTTGTTAATTAAATGATCGCAAACGAGCTTTAATCGAACCAAACAACGAGTAGCTCGCCGAACGTTTGGTTCGCTTGCAGCCCTAATGGTCACATGGCAACAGTTTGATGGATATGATCCTAAGATGACAATCTATCAACCGTGGATCACGTGCTTGCAGCAGTTCGACGGTGAAGGTTGAACTATGGAGATTCGATGGTAGAGGTCTGAAGATGGAAAATCAATAGTGGTGTTTGAGAGGCTTTGATTGAATGACAATGTTTGAGTGATGATGATCTGATAATATTGGTCTGATAATGGTGATCTAACGACAGAGGTTAGACAGCGTTGGTCCAAAGACAGTGATGCGATGATGATAGTCAAACAACAATTGTTCGATTATGGTGATTGAGTAGCATTGTACTAATAATGGTGGTCAAACAATAATGTTCTAATGAGGATGACCAGGGACGGCGGTCTAATGATAGCACTTCAATATGAAATGTAATGGTGGATGTTGAATGGCGACAATTTGATAATGATGAGGAGGTGGTGGAGGTTCAATGATAGTGGTTAAGTAGAACTATGAGATTCTTCAACCCACTAAGACCGCACTAATCTTTAGTTTTTTTTTTTTTTTTACTTTTTTCTTTCCTAATGTCTTGTTCCTCCTCATGTTAGTCATACTTCTATTAAATATATGCTGCTTTCATATCAAAAGTTAAGAGTCCATAAAGAATTAATTTTTATGTATGAAATCACTCGATGTAAATTTTTTTTTTTATGTTTCCTAATTATGAACACAAATGACAAATGGCTCTACTTGTTTGATGAGAAAAATCAAGAGAACAACAGAGGACCACTTCATCTAAGCTCATTGTTGGCCATTTCATTTACATCAAAGGCTCCATTGAAGGAGCTTAATGCTGCCCCTATCATCATCACCGCCGCCGCCATTATTAGCTCCGCCGTCGAGGTAGAGGAGGAATAGTGTGAATTCCCTTGTTATGGAGCTCTGCTAGGATTTTTTCAGTGGAAGGAGGCTTAAGGCCAAGAGGAAGGGGAAGCCATGGCTTCTTCATTGCTTCTTTCACCACCTTATCAATAACCTCCTCAGCCTATAAAAGAAAACAAAAAAAAGAGATTATAATTAAAATTCTTAAAGCTGCCTAATTAACATAAACACCTTCACTTCTCAGAAATTACTTCACAACACTTTTTTTTTCAAATCAAACCACATAATCTAATTATTAATTTGTTGAAAATTACATGAATAAATCTTATATTTGTCATTTGCTATATGGAGATTTATTCACGTAAGGTTGCATGCTTATCATGTGATGGCACATGAAGCGAGCACATGCATTGTCCATTCCAACCCTGCACATTTCTTTTTTTACATAGACAATTTGAAGAGGGTGTGATAATTGACAAAATCTGCAGGTGCAAATTACAATTATAGTCGAGTAAGCCAATCAGACAAATAGGTGGGGTCGGTCAAGACCAATGGATGTGGGTGTGGCATTTATGTTCCACAGGATATAGCCAAACAACCAACTACTTCTATGAAAAGAATACAGAGAATGAAGAAGAAAGGCAGAAGAAATAAATAGAATAGCAAACTGCTTTCTTACTGCTTCATAAATCAACTTTCTATTACAAAAATTTTTATTTTTTTACTATAAAGTTGCTTGAATAAGCAGTAAGAAAACCGTCCCAAACGAAGTCACAGATGACTGCATTTTCTCAGGCAGGCAATTACAGGAAAACTACAAATCCATGTACATTAGCTATATCAAGTATAGATTTACCGGGCAATGATCATAGGAGCTTTTCAGGATTCTATCACCGCTGGCATCTTGCCCACTGTTACTTATGGCTGGACCCTTCATAATGAAGACAAGAACAAAGAATTAAAAAGATGAATCCTTTCATTTATGAAAATTTAATGGCATTTCTTCATGAAAATGACCTGTGGAGGCATGTAGAACTGGCCATAGCCATAACTATAGTGTGGTAGGACAGGACAGCCCCAAGCATCTGCATGAATCTGAAACAGTTCATGGTTCTTCAGATTCTAACAATCAAACATCAAAGCTTTAAGGATATAATGATGTTGAGAAGCATAGTAATCAAGGTTTTTACCCTCGGTTTCGATTTCGTTACTGTCATAATGATTTCGGTTTTGTTACTTTGATTTGGTCGTCGAGTTTCGCTTAATTCTAAAATGTTAGAGTCATAAATATAAATCTTTTTTATGAGTTTCGGTTGATGAACATATTGTTTTGATGGTTTAGATTGAGGTTTCGTTTGGGACGGCTTTTTTTATTGCATCTTAAAGCAACTTTCTAGTAAAGTTGTTTTAAGAAGCAGGAAGAAAGCCATCCCAAGCTTCGAACCAAGCCTGAGTTTAAGATTTAGTTGCTTCAACAGTTTCTACTATTTAACTAGTTTTCATGTTTTTTGGGTCAGAATCATTAAAACTGGTCAAAATTGATCCAATGCAGAACTTTCAGTAAGTTTCTGACAGGCCTTGGCTGAAATCAATCCAAAGCCACCGAAATGATAAATCTCAAGACAACTAAGAAATGAAGAAATTTTAATAAATACCTCTGGGTAAATCTTGGTCTGCCAGTTCTCAGGAGGTGGATGCCATGTTGGTAAACCAGAATGCCTCCACATCTGAACATTTGGGACGTGATAAGCTTGATGGGGCCATATTGGGTAAGGTTGGCTTGGTGGAATTATATAGTTAGAATGGTAAGGAGGGAAGGCCATGATTGGTTTCTGCATGTAACCTCTTTGTGTGGGATCTGTGTGTACTTGCCATCTTCTATCATCTTCCTTTGGCAAAATATGCCTTTTATGCATCCTAAATTTCTGCATATAGGAAAATTCAGAGCCATCCTAAATTTCTACTAATGGTCTTCAATGGTGTTGTAAGCTTTAGGAAAGTGCATTAAGGCTACATTGTTCTGGCATGCACTGTTAAAGCTTCCAAGAGAAAAAAGGATAAGAGTAGTAAAGATAAATATTGTCTCAGATCACATTAAATAGATTTGGAAACTAGGACCCATTTCCTTAAAGATAAGGTTTTTTATTGTCTCAGACTCATACCTGCAAGTGGCTGGCTACATTATGTCTTGTTAGTCCTTCTACCTTCATCAACTCAAGTATCTTTGAAGGAATGGCTTGATCAATACCCAGTTGCTCAATGGCTTTAACAAATCTTCTGTGCAACTCTGGTGTCCAATCTACCTGAATTGTCAAGTAAATTTGTTTAATCATATGTAAATATGAAAGCAAAGAGTTTCTCAATAGAGAATGAAAAAGTTTTTTGCTGATTTTGGTCTGGTCCTAAGACTTCTTACTTTCATTTTTCTTCTACTTCCTCTGATTCTATTCAAGCAAGAATTACTTTGAACGAATGATTTCTTTTTTGTTTGCTTCTCGGAATCGGAATCGTCATTTTCTACATTTTCTGTGAATAAGAACTGTAAAGAGATTTCTTTAGCAGAATTACACTCATCAGCTTTTGACCCTTCAGCTGAATTCAATTCTTCTTCAGCTGTGGCTGTCCCTTGTTTGCAAGGAACAATTTCATCACTATTTCCTACAACAGTGATGTTATTGCAAGCATTGTCGACGAATTTTGTTTCAGAAAGGATGCATTTCGGAGTTTCAGATAATTCTTTATCTTCTATTGCACAATCCTTCTCTGAGCAATCAGGTTGATCTAGAAAAGTTTCAGCCTCGTTCAATCTTTCTCCTTTAATCTGTTGTGGGGTTGAAGGCGCCGAAAATTTATCATTCTCTTTCTCCTTCACATATATTACTTCATGCTCTTGCTCCATATCAAAAAGTTGTGAAGGAATTTCAATTTTAAGTTCATTGGAATTGGACTGAATCTGCAACACTGTTGCAACTGCATCTTTAATGGGTTTCAATGAAGTTGAGATAGCATTTCCCCCTGCATTGAATGCCTGTTCAGGACTAATGCACTCAGGATTTTCTCTTGACTTATCAACTTATTACATGAATGAAATACTTAAAGAAAATAGATCATGACCTTGTGGACAACATGTTGCCATATGTTTCTAAGCTTTTCTTCTGATAGTGGTTTCTGAAGAAATTCTGCTGCACCGAGCTGAAAAAATGGAAAATTGTGATTTTTACATGAAACGTAAAAAATATTAGCTTTAGTTTTCGGTTATTATATGAGCCCAAGGTGAAACTTTGAGAACTAGCAAAAAAGATTATATCTTTCAAACCCAGTTTGCAACACCCAACAGCCCCATGCTGTTGTCAGATACACTTTAAGGCTTCATTTGGGATTGCTTTCTTCTTGTTTTCTAAAATAACTTTTTAGTACAAAAAATTTTAAAATTTTAAAATTTTTAACTAAAAAACAGTTTTAAAATGCAGTATGAAAGCTATCCCAAACAAAACCTAAATAAGAAAAATGTTAGTGCTGCATAATCTTGGGCTGTTGAGTGTATAAAAATCTATCTTGAACAAGCTCAGGATGTCATAAGACATCTCTTTCCTTAAGCTTTTAGAACACAAGTAAATAGACTTTCTTAGTGATGATTCAATGCAATCAACAGGAACTCACCGCTATGCACTTCATCACAGTGTTCAAGCAATGAACTTCTGAAATAACTGCAACAAAACAAGGCAATGAATTTGAAAGGGTAAGCATTCAAATGATTAAAATAGAAGTTTGATTGCCAATTTCATATTATTAGTAAGGGTAAGTTATCCTCCACAGTAAGAAATTTTGGAGTGATACCTATAGTTGGAATGTCCTTAACCATTTCAAGAAACTTAAAGCTGGCATGACCATTGATAGCAGCAACCTACAAAACATCAAAGAATTGCCAAATACAGCTTTAATAACAAAAGTACACTGGCGCTGTTTGGCTACAAGTAGATTTAGTAAATCTGAAGTAAATCCTGAATATTCAGATTTAGTAAACCATGAGAGGATTAAAGCCTGAAAAATGTTTAGCATGAAAACTATTAAATCTTGATAAATCCTGATAAGCTGTTAGCTAAATGGGATACTCAAAAGCCAGATGTTTAATCCTCATTGTTATTTAGCTATCTCGATTTAGTTCCTTCACTAAGAAATTACCTCAACAATTGCAATATGGTAGTTCTCAGCCTTCCTTAAAACAGCTTCCATTGCATCTTCTTCTTTGCAATATGAGTATACTGAAAAGGTCACAGTTCGTTATTTTATGCTTAGAGTAAGCATACCAATATCAGATAATAATAAACCTTGATGTAAGAAATATGATTCAAATGGTGTACGCATTAAGAAATATGGTTGATGTAAGAAATATTTTTCCAAGAGTTGTATGTGGATTGCAAAGCTCCATTGCTGTCTCTGGATAAAAATGCTGCCAAGTGTTTACAACCTGTCCCAAAAATGATCTGTAAGATCTTGGAACAAGGCACTCTTCCATTTTCCTCCTAGTCCTTCAACAATTGGAGAAATTATTCTGTGAGGAGGCCAGACACAGAATGCCGTCCGGAGACCAATCAGAATGCGCCCCGTCAGCGGTACCGAGCGAAGGGGTGATGTGATGCATTCTGATTGGTCTCCCGACGGTGTTCGGCGTCCACACAAAATAATTAATCCAACAATTAGGGGCTGTGTCGTAACTACTACTGCAACCATGTAAATTAACTTATTCGATATTTAATGAAAATAAAAACAACCTATATTTTAAAAAACACTATAAACAAAACAAAGTAACATGTACAAAATATATTTTATTTAATGTCAAAATATAAACAAGAATAAAAAAATAAAAACATATAGTGATGCCAAACACCACCTAATTTTATCTACCTATCAGGTGAGTGCATTTTAAAAACTTTCTTGTACATATTCAAATCAGATGTCTATTTTTAACTACTTATCTCTACTAAAAACTTCTCCAATATTCAATAATGAAGCTTTTAACAATATAGAAGGACTGATGCATGCAATCTTATTATGCATTAACATCCACAACTTCAATTCATAGCCTTCAAATCACAATTGAAATGACCTAACGATTACTTTATTATTTGCTGATGTACAGTCTAATTATATAATTAGTCTAAGCGCAATGATAAGCAAAAGGCATAATCACTAATCAAAATATAGTTCAAAATCTCTAATCCTGAATTTTTTTAACAAAAGATGTAAAATAATTTCTAAGTGTTTAACACAAAATAGATATACAGGCAATCAAATAAATTTCATGATTAAAACAAATATATTCCAACATTAATGGATTAGAAATGACATAAATCCCCCCTAAAAAAATTCCCAATCTATGCAAAATTGTACTTGCAATCAAATGGCTCTCAAGTTTAACAAAATCTTCTGTAAGATATTTTGCTTCAGAAAATCATATTTTTTTCTAGAGAAAATAGAGCTTGAAACATAATAGAGCTCAGATTTAGATCTATTAGAATAGAAGAAAAGAAAAAAACAAAGCTCTTTTTGTTTTCCTTTTTTTTTATACTGATTTGAGCTCCAAGCAGAAGGATCTCCCTCAAAAGGAAGGGAATCTTGAATAAAATCCTAACATTCCATTTGAAATCTCATACTAATCAACAAAGAAAGAGTTCAACTTAGCTTAGACTTTAAGAGAAAAGGAAGACTAAATACCATATCGTTGATGAAAACCTTACTAGTTGACTTAGAAAAATATAAAGAGAGCAGAAAGAAGAACTTAGCTGAATTTTTTTCTTACCCGTGTAATCCATGGCTTCAAGTTTCATTTTAGTATCAGCTGCAGATTCTCTATCTTGATCACATAAGAGGATCCCAAGTCCTTTAGGAAAATCCTTCCACAAAGCCAAATCATCAGCAGAGCAAGGCATATTTCGTTTTGCATCTCTCTCAAGCAAAATAACAAATACATGAACTATCCATTTCAAAACTGAACTGGTTTCTTCAATTCACTTGTTCTCTTCACCAATTCTAAGTCTTCAAACAGAACCAAAAAAAAAAATTGTCAGAGCATTCAAGCTCAATCTCTGACAAAGTTTCCCTGTAAGATTCGGCCCCCTCCAACTCCAAAAGGATTGGCTTCCATGCCACAATTAGAACACAGCACAGGAAGAGAACTTAACAATGTGTGCTAAATGCAGGAGAGATCATAATATGTCAACACAGAGCACCAAACGGACTGATGAGAAGTTGAGTATATGCCAAAAGCTAAACTGAGTAAGATGAAAGAGATTGGACTTACTCTCCCTGCATTTTTAGATAGGACCAGAGCCACAGAAATGCTGCTCTTGCCTTTCAAATAATTCAGAAGGTGAGAGAGAGAGAAAGTCACGGAGTCATTTTGATGAGATTAAAGATGGATACGAGAACATGGATGTGATTTGTGGTAAGTTGCTCCAGGCCACATGTTATCTTATTACAGTAGTATTTTAAAATATCATTTTGGAGCCGTCTATACATATATTAATAATGGATAAACATAATATATATATAGGGATGCATGCTTCAAACATAAATATTCACCTTAATTTATTATTTGGGAGCTTAGATTACGAACTATTGTTCAAAGCTTATATTTGTGATTGTTTATGTCGTTGATTACAAATGATGCACCGTTTTTGTAATTGGGGATAGTGTTTGCGACACTCCAGAATCTAAATTAGAAAATTTTATATTTTAATCTTTTTATAATAATAATTAAGACTATTTAATTTCTTTCAATAAAATAAATATAAACATAATGATTTTATAGATCAAAACACAATCAACATTCACTAATTCTTTGACTTGAAATCATTAAACCATATATAATGAACTAAAAAACACAACAATCAATAAAATTTTACTACTAAACTAATCACTGTAAAGAAGCAATATGCATGTAATCAATCAGTTTATAATAGTGATAATCAGTATGATCATGAATCTGTACCAAAATTCTTTGAAAACAAAAATATGATAAAAGTCACCTACACTGATCTGAGCAATTTTCATAAAAGCGACGAAATGGATCTGCGACCAAAATTCTAATTTTTCTCTCTCCTCTCCTCCTTTTTTTCTACGGCAATCCAAGACTAAGAGAGTGAGGTAGGCGAGCAAACTAAAATACTATTTAATATACATAAAAAATTATTTTAATGCACGACGACAAGGATTTAATTTTAAGACATTAATCGAGTGACCAAATAGTCTCCAAATTTTACTTGCTTATAGTCAAGTTGAGTTGCTATATGAGATGAATCCAACATGCCTAATATCATTTGATTGATCTGAATAATTAAGGAACTTAAATATTGGATAAGTGATCAATGATCGAAGCAGTAAATATAGACCATTTGATAAAATATTTTAGATTATGCCCAGTTTTACCAAAGTATCCTATCAAAATGATATAGATAGTATGTCATTTTCTACATGTGTGAGTTGAGAGTTAAAGAACAATATCACATTTTCCAACTATCAATGCTGACAACCACAATCAGCATTCACTGTCACCAATGCCTAACTTTCATCATTCGATCATTGTCTTGTAACTACTAATGTCCAACATTATTGTTGAACTTCAATTGTCCTACTGTTGATGCCCAACTTCTATTACTCCTATAACATAAAATCAAATAATTGTAGTAAATTATTACAATTGTGGCAAACCTCAAGATTTTTGCCTTTTTTGAAATTTTCATGTAAAAAATTATAGCGTATCTAATAACTTCCATATATGAAGTTGATATTTGAATAAAGCTAGGATATTATACAATCTCTCTATCACCATAAAATTTTTAGCAAATAATAGTTCGGCATAATCTGTGAGAAATTTTCTCAAGGTTCTTCAAATATTTTTTTAAATGTGTGACAATCAATCTCTTAATTAAAAATATCATATTCTAGGTGGTGAAGTCCGCCCAAGTCTCACTTTATAGAATCATATATATATGATGAAAGAACTTCAAGTTTAAATACTTTAACTCTTAGAAGAGGTTGGAAAATAAAAAGTACCATCACACTTTGATGGATTTTTTCCACAAAAAAATTTAGCATTGGTTTAGGGATAATCCTATTTATTCAACTCAAGCAGTATCTCCTCATGTTGTAGCTCCTCCTCCATTATAGCCTCATCATGTTCTCTCGAAGACTATGGGTTCAACTCATCCTTTCTATGTTATTTGAACAACTTGTAATCCTCCACTAGCTTTGGTGGATTTAAATTAACATCACTTTTTTGATATCATAAGAGATGAGCTTTGACACCTTGTTCGAGAGAAATCCCTTTGAGGGAAAGGAACCAACTTATTCTTTATCGTAACATCAAAGCGGCTTTATCTCTAAATGATGCAATTCTACAATATCTTATTTCAAGAGGGTTTAAGTACTTGCAATTAATCCATATAATGAGGCTTTTAACCCTTATGAGTATGATGATCACTATAAACCCATTATGCACATTGAACACACGTTTGATATATCTTTTGTTAGGTATTCCCTACAACTGTTAAGAGACAAGCTTGCACATAGTTGTATTCATAATTTTATTGATGGGAAATTTACATACATACCACTTTATAACATTCTATTTACATATCTAACACCTAAAACTTTAATATTACATGAATACCACCCTATATTATTTTAATATCAAATATACCACTTACATTTCTTTCCTACCACTCATATATTTCATTTCTACCACTCATATTTGGTATGAAAATGAACTATGGGTGGTATGTAAGTAATATTAAAGTTTTAGATGTTAAATATGTAAATAGCATAGTATTAAGTGGTATGTATGTAAATCTCCGATGTTTCGTTAAATAAGTCATCATCGTTTTTCTGGAATTCTCTAAAATGAATGAGAGACTCATAAAGGATACTTTTAATTATCCTCTTCTAAAGTATGCTAAATTCCATGAGTGGGTCTAGAGTTCCTGCGATATATTTATTTATGAGGCAATATGCTATTATGTTGACCCTATTCATCGCGTAGAGTGCAAATAACAATTGGTGTGATCAACAATGCTCATCAAAAGCAATTTGAATAATCACCATGTAAGCATCAAAATTCAACACAAAATGTTTATTACATCTTCAACAAGAAAAATAAGATCAATCAAGAGATCAGAGGCTCTTCTCATTAAATTCAACTTGAGTCATCCACATACACCCCAATAAATACACTTATTACAAATATCCACATGAAGATAAAAATTTCTAAGCACCTCAAATGACTTTTTTTTTTGTTATTTGCAACATATTTATCATGCAACAAATAATATTATATACAATATCTACTAAGAATGCCCAAATTAAAATTTCCCTTAAAATTTTTATAAAAAAAAAGTGAAAGCAGCCTATAAAATAATATTGCTAAAAAAGTATCACAAATACAATTATTGCCAACATAAAGGGTCCAGCTACCAGTCAACTACCACATACAAAAAATCACACGCGCGCATAAAAACTAATACATATATTTTTCATTTTTCTAAAATTTGGTGTTATATATATTTAAGTAATAATTCAGATTTTTTTAAAATAAAATATTTTTATAAAAAAAGTGCATGTAGAAATATAAAAAGTAATTAATATGAACATAAACGATATCTTATTTCATTCGTATTTATAAGAAACTATTTTTTTCTATCTTATTAAAATTAATTAGTCTACTATTGTGAATTAAATCTCTTTGAGTTGGTTTTTTCCACCGTTCTGTTTAGCTACTATTTTAATTATGATTTCTCACTATTTTTCTAAAAAATTTTATGGTGAGAATATGCTTCTCACAACCAGATTATTGCTTCTTAGTGAAGATTTTTAATAAAAAATTATAATTTTTTACTATAAAATTACTTTAATAAGCAGTAAGAAAGTCATCCTAAATGAAGCTAGCTTTCTTACTGCTTTCTAAAGCAGTATTTTAGTTTTTTTTTTAATTTTGGTATTAAAAAGTTGTTTTAAAGAAAAGTAAAAAAGTTGTTTCAGTCTTTCTTACTGCTTCTTAAAATAACTTTTTAGTATAAAATTTTAAATTTTGTACTAAAAAACTTCTTTAAGAATCAGTAAAAAGTTATCCAAAACGAAACCTAGACTTCATTTTGGATGGTTTTTTAACAGCTTTAAGGGCATCTCCAACCGAAACTCTCATTTTTCACTGCAAAATGCAGTAAAATCAAAAATTGTCGTGATTCATCTCCAGTGGAACGCCATTTTGCCCCCAAATCATTGTCGTTTCTTTCGTGCCTTTCTCAGGCAGAATTCGGTGGAGAGAAAGAAATGACGAAAGTGAACAGTGCGACGCCAACACTGTCATCAGCGACTGAATGGCGGCAAAAATGGAGTTCGGTTGGGACGTCTGAGGCTCTCCATTCGCCTGTTTGCCGAACGGCTGGAGAAGGCCTAAGAAGCAATAAAAAAGTTGTACACATGCCTTAATTAATATGCAGTAGGTTTAAGAAAATAACTATTTCATTTTTTTCAAAAAGAATATATCAACAATGTCCTCAACAATTTAAAAAAAGTTATTTTTTCAATAACAGCTTCACAATCATTTAAAAAAAATCTACAATTGCCTTAAATAAATCTTAAATTAAGGGTCTTTTTTAGATATTTTATAAAATTATTTGTGAATTATTGTGATGAAAGTAACTTAATTATTATGATTGAAATAATAGTTCTCAATCGCAAAATTTTTGAAAAATAATAAGAAAGTGATAAAAAAAGTAATATCTAAATTAAATTATAATTAGTATCTGAAAAATAAAATAACTAAAAATTATTTCAAATGGACTCTAAATTACATAAAATAACTAAAAATATATTTCAAATGGACTCTAAATTACATTTTAAAATAATATATTTAACTAAAAATTGCCTTGCAGCCATTGATGGCTCTTCATATATTTATAATATTTTGACCAATTTACACCTTATATTAAAATTTTCAATTCAGCACTTACTTAATATACTTATTATACATTATGTGATCTTAAAAGCACGCGAGAGTTGTTTTGTTATGTGTTTCTAACCACCGCAAGTGCGTTTGGATTAGATTGGGAAGCACAATATGGTCTGACAATCGCGTTTTCCAACGCAGTTAATCCCGTTAACTACAACAAGCTGTTCGTACACCGTGCTGCACAGTCGGATCCGTGCCTCGGCCTCTGTCTTCCACGGCGTCGGATAGGCCGAGCTAGACCGGAAGGCCTGAACCGGCGTCATCCAGTTCGAGGTTGTGGACGGTGACCAGGTTGGGGCCCACAAGCTCGTCCTATTCGTCCGGTGATTAGGTTGTTGTGGGTGGCAGATTGCGATTATATAAATAG